>NW_021639822.1:0-191238 GCF_001865345.1 Cryptosporidium ubiquitum | reverse complement strand
AAACTGGAACAGTAGATTCTGAAACTGCTGATGTTGTAAATGGAACAGTAGATCCAGAAACTGCCATTGTAGATGTAGATGTGGAATCTACTGTACTTACAGATTGTGTTGAAGTAGATGTAGAGTCAGAGTTCAAATCTGATTCTAATTCTGTACTTGCACTATCAGTTGTACTTATAGTATTAATGGTAGTTGTGGAGGTTGTAGAAGTTGAACTTGTCTTAACAAATTGTGATGAAATTGGAGGTATTCCAAATATTGGGAGATTAAAGTTTGGTAATGTAATTAATGGTACAGATCCTAAAGCAGATGAAATCACATCTGTTGTTCCTTTTGTTAAATTACCAACTGCTTGATATGTTGAGTTGATTGCATTAAAACTTTCCAACATGCTGCTTTGTGCTAAATATGTTAAGTGTATAAGTAAATCTGGACATGTAACATTTGCTACCAATTGAAGATCTTTATTCAAACATCTAGCTACTCCAAACAAACATAAATTTTCGTATGTTTCTGCATCTGTAGCACATACTGGTGCATATTCTCTTGGACAAGTAATATGACATGGATTTGTTTTTTGAGTTAGTTTATCCCCAAATTGTCTAAATATTCCACTAGCTGAAGCTCCTACTATTAAAGTTGCTAAACTCAATATATTCCTTTTATTCAACATTTCTCCACAATTATATGTTACTTGAGTTCAATTTCGAAATTTACTTTTTTTGTATTTATATTTTTAATTTAATTTTATCTTAAATTAATAATGAATGATCCTGTGATGCATTTTAATGTACATAATTTAATTTATAAGTATTTCTTATTGAGACAAACTGTTAATTCAAAACGGTATGTCTTCTTTTATATTCTTTATTCTGTACACGAATGCGAGCATACTTTATTTTAAAAATTTATCATCTCTTTTATAACTTTTTCCAAATGTTGAAAAAACTCTCATTTCGTTTCCTTTCGTTTCATTCACTCCTTCCCCAAATTAAGATTTAACTTATTTTGTAACTTTTAATATTTGAATTATAATATCCTTATAAAATATTCTCTATATTTTCACTATTCCCCTCCTACCTCTAACTACCCAACCTTTGATTTTAAATTGATTTTTCATAAATAATTGTGCATGCATTCAATGACATTTTTGCGCCACATGCACTGCATGCATTGTTTGTGTCCATATAAAATACATGTAAAAATACTAATATAATATATTTCAGTAAGTTACAACTGAAACAAAGTTAAAATATTAACCGTGGAATTATATATATATATATATATATATATATATATATATATATATACATATATAGCTTTTAGTAGTTTTTGTTCTAAAAATCAACTAAAAATTTTTTTTTTGTGTTAGAAAATTATTACATTGATTAAAATCCATATTATTTAAAATAGTTGTATAATTAATCAAATATATTAGCTTTATATTATTTTTTCTTTACTTTCTCAATAATTTGAATAAATAAAATTTGGGCGGTAATCTACTTATTACTAATAATGATGATCATTTTAAAATAAAGAATCAACTAAAATTTCAAAAGCTGACAAAAGAAAAAGCTATTAAAATTAATGGAAGAAGTAAGTTAACCATTTTTTCTTATTGAATATGAAGAACAAATGTATATAATGATTATTTTTTCTTTATATTTATTATATTGTTGATTCTAATTCACTTTAAATCATTCTTACTTAATTTACTCTTTATTAATGATAATTATAGAAAAAACACATTCAAATAATTCCAGACTCAGTATCTTCTATACGAAGATTATTAAAAGATATGAAGGTAGATTCATATGACCCTAGAATTATTGATCAACTACTAGCTACAGCTTTTGGTAGGTTTCAAAATGATTTATAATGATTGCAATACCATTCACATATTTAAAATAATATAGCATTTAGCCAAGACTTAATAATTAAATCTAATGAGTATGCAAGAATTGATTCTAGAACAAATATTCAAGAATGCGATGTCAAAATTGCTATTTCAGAATACTACGAAACAAGCGTAGCTAATCAAAACTCTAATTTAGCAAACAAAACAGTCTCAAGTGAAATTAATTCTTTACCTTTACCTACATTTCCAAATAAAGGTGTTTCAAAAATTTGGCTACCGACAGAATATGAAATGTCAATTACTCCAAACTGGAACCAAGATTTAACTAACTTGAATAGCATGAATGACTCAGAAACTGAAAAGATGAACAGAGATAGTGATATAGATATTGGTGAAGATATTGACGATGATGATGATGATGATGATGATGATGATGATGATGATGATGATGATGACGATGATGATGATGATGATGAAGGTATTGGCAGTAATAGCAATAACATCAACATTCGAAATGTCTTGAAAAATAACAATTAATTCATTTCAAATTTAAGGCTTTGACCTTCTTCAACTCAATGTTGCTTTCCAAGGAAAGGTAACAACAATGACATATAGTATATTCTGAATCTATTTTATATTGATTTTTTAATAATGTTAATATATTTTAATTTTATTAACTTTGCATTTGAATGAAAAATCTCTTATTACTTACCTTTAAGTTTACACAATACTTGAATATTGGACTGCTTAGGCTTGTCGCATCTATAACATCTAAATTTTTGTTCGTATTAATCATTTATATTTATTGAAATGTTTATGGATTGTTAAACAGAAAATCGAACCAATCCCAGAAATCCAAATCCACTGTGAATAAAACTTACAAAAAGTGAAATAGCTTATTCTTATTAATTTTAAACTTTAAACCATCCAAATTCTTATCCAACTCATCCTTTTGAATTGATGGAAACTTCTTTAATTGTTTTATTGCCTGGTTCTTCTCTCTGGTACTACTTGTTGACTTTTTCAATATCTTCACTAGTTCAGACTTTGATAATTGTTTGCCTTTTTCTGACATTTATACACATTTATATCTCTTATAGTATATAAATTTCAATTTTTATTATCAGAAAAAAAAAATAATTATAAACAAAAAAGGCGCCACATTTACATGCGTTAATAATTACATTGTGGCAAAGGTAAAAAAAAAGAAAATGCAAAGTTATACTCCTTATTCTCTAGTATTATCTTAAAGCTCAATATATATTTAAAATAACTCAGGGAATTGTGCTTAGCCTAGTAAACCTACAAAAAACTACTATATTAGTTTTTACTTAGTTATTTCAAAATAAAAATTATTTTTATTATTACATGTTTAATATATAAAGTAATAACAATGCAGGTGAACCCGCCATTCTGGAATGATACTAATCAGAATTTTCGGTTATTTCAGATTCTGAAATTTCTACAAATTCTGAGTTTGTTCTTTCATCAGAAGATGAGTGAGGTGAGCGGTTATGGAGATAATCCAATGAAGAGTTTGAATCTGTTCCAGATATATTTTCGTCATCATCATCTTCTCCCATAGAAAAAGAGATATCATTAAAGGCTTCTTCCCATAGTTGTTCTTTTAGTGACTCAGAAGTATTTGTAGAGTAAAGATAAGAGTAGCTATAATTTTCAAAATCTATATAATCTGAAGATTCTTTGTTAGTGAAATTTAATGTTTCAAAAGGTGAGTAGTAGTCAGAATTTACAGGATCATTAAGTAAAGGGTTATTTATATTTATATTACAAGGGCTAATCCACGTATAAATTATGGACTCAAGCCACAAAATGTTGATACATGGTATTCCTTTTTCTTTTGCATGATGATATTTTTCTGTATATAATTGCTCACATATGCAGTGGGTTGCAAGCAGTTTCTCCGAACTATTTTTGGTGTTATTATCTAATAAACTTGAACCAAAATACCTACACCACTTATATAAATCTGAATCCACAAAGTTGTAAAAGAATTTATTATTGAATCCAGTGAACTGCAAAGTACAATTTTTAAGAACTTCTTTCCTCATTATCTTAATTATATTTGAAATATTTGGTGCCTCCTTGTAAACCATTTGGATCAAAGAATCCTCATCTTGGAACTCACTTTTCTTGCTTAAAGCTGCGTCAAACTCTTTAAAGTAGGCATCATGAATAGCTATTAGTAACTTTTGGAATATCAACAACTGAAGATCTTTTTCAGATTTAATGATTTCCTTAATAATATCAATAGAAGATTGGTCTTTAGCCATGTCCTTATCAATTTTATGGCTATCTACTTCATTCTTTTCTTTAATATCATTCTCAGCTTCTTGATCACTTCTTGTCCTTTTCTTCTTAATTAGCTGACTCCACTTATTATTGGTTCTGATTTGTGAGATATACCTAGAAAAACTCCCAGAATCATTTGGAATTGAATTGCTTGGGAAAAAGTTATATGGATAAGCCTTTAATAATGAATTAATGTCACTCCAGGCTTGTTCAATATCATCCAAAATTACCAAAGTACGATGGTCATACGGAAACAAAGTGTTTAAACTTTTAATTGAAGTATCTTTAAAACCATTATTTCTATAAAATATTCTTTTTGAATGAAAAAAACGTAATTCTGGATCCAAAATTCTAAGTGAAGTATATGCATGGTACTCTGTTCCCATTGTGTACATATAGATTTCATACTTTTCTTTAGAAAGAGTTTTTAGCATATTAATTACTCCTGGTCTTAATTTGTAGTAACCAAAACTCCAACTTGAACTAATTCGTGGTTTTTCTGTTCCTGAATTTATATAGTTCCCAAATGGAATACAAAACACCAAACTCTCTAAAAGTTTAAAATAAATCTGAATTTTTGGGTCTGTCTCATCAATATAATGAGGAATCACATCAATTCCCTTTGGAAGTAGTTCAGTATTTAGTGATTTACTTTCAAGCATTACAACACTACCACAATATTTATTATAAATTTCTTCAGTTATTTCATTTTCCATAATCTCTTTAATTGAAATAAATTCTTCCTTTTTCTTATTTTCTGGTAGGTTGGAAGATGCATGTATTAGAGTATTATCCAGGTCCAAAACCAGGTTTAGCTTTCTTTTAATATATAACAATTCAAATATAAAAGATTTTTCTTGTTTATCAACATAGTGTTTATTAAATTTAATATCATTACTATTTGAAAGAAAACCTGCATTTATTAACATCCTTTCATTTCCATCCTTGTTATAATGGTTACCTGTTTTATAATCATGTCTATCTCTGCTATTAGAATGTATTTCCGCTGTCTCATCATTGCTATTTCCAGCTCCGTCTCTATTCATCAATTTATTACTAGTACAAAATTGATTCTTTGTTTGGAGAATAAATCCACATTCTACACATATATTACTCAAAAATGTGGTGTGGTCACACAAATAGTAACCAAAATAGTATCTATTATTATGGCAATTTGGGTTTTCTTGTTTAATATGTAACACAGATTTCTCATTACAATCCTCCTCTGAATCTTTAATCTCAATTATTTCCAACTCTGAAATATTGTCATTTCCAGTACTCTGTTCTTTTACTGAGATAATCTCACAACTTTTTGGAGTCAAACAACTTGCTATTTTTCCGTGACATATAGATTTAATCACTGTAATTTCTTGACCATTTTTCAAATCCGAAACACTTAGAATAATTTCACCAGGTTTTACCCTGTCGTTTAAGTATTTTCTCCATTCTAGTTTAACTGGACACTTAAAAATTTCAGTCAGGCATTTAATATTTATTCTCTCATCCTCTCCCATGTCAAATTGTTGTGCAATCAACTATATTAATATTAAAAATATATTATTTAGTTTAAACTTTGTTTTCACTACTTGAAAGAATGACCTAAATTTTATCTTAAAATATTTTTCTCCTAATATTTTTTTTTAATTGATACTAATCAAATTTAAATAATTTTTAAATATGGTTTCTTTAAATATCTAATTCTGATTTTTAATCTCAACTGTTATTTCAACAATTTTTTGTATTTTTTCCTTATATATTATAATCTCCTGATCTTACAACTTTTTTTATTCTGCTTTTTCTTACATTCCCAGACAAAATAAATACACATAAATTCCTTCAATGTATGTAATTATAGTATTTATTCTTCTGGTTATATTTAGCTAATAATACCGGTACTTACGTGGGATGGCGGGAAAAACAACGTATTTAAATATTTTATGTTTGTAATAAGATGTAAGAAAAAAAAAAGAAGAAATGAATTAGAATTTTAGTTAAAAAAACATTATAAAAAGTTTACAGCAAATGTGATCAGTAATCTGAATATTATAACAAAGAGTAGAAGGAATTTTGGGGAAAATGAATGAGCTAAGGGTACACCTTGAAACGAGAATGATCAGACGTAAGTTCACTGTAATCATGTATTTAGATCTGATCTTTCCAAAGCTAGAAGAAAAATAGTCTGAAAATGTAATCTCTTTGGAGAAAAATAAAAACTTAATAAAAAATTTCTTAGTTTTTGACTTTGCTAATTTAAACATTCTTCCTAACACTAATGGCGCATATTCCTAATTTCTATATGCATGCATGTTTGCATGCAAATATTCCTCAATGGGAATAACTAGGAAGATAATAAAAGTAAAAAAAAGGTAAATTAGTGAAAAGTTTAGTTATTAAACTAGGAGTTAGCTCTTGAACCAGAAATGCATCCGTCGGTATATTTCAAGTGATATTGAAATCGGATTACGGTGGAAACATAGGCGAATGGCTTGAGCATATTCTTGAAGAAGTTTTGAATATATATAATGTTATCTCACTTCCATTCACATTATAATGTTCAGTTAGTATCAAAAATTAGAAATATCAGACATTTATATATATTTATAAGCATATAATAGTAATAATAATATAGATTTGATTAGTATAGTAGTAATAGTAATAGTAGTAGTAATAGTAGTATTAATATCAATAGTAATATTAGTAGAGAACAGGTAGAACTGTTTCATCAGTGGCTCGGATTTGGTTCTTCACCTATATAAACAGTGGTAGAGGGATATCTGGGTACTGAAATTGTAATTTGTAGCATCCCCAAGTAAAGAACCAATTCCATGGACAACTTTTTGGCATTACTCGAAAATGACATCACTCGTGACTGCTAGTACCTACTATACGACACATCTTCGATTATGCATACATAAAAATATATATACATACATACATACCCAAGTCTCTAAGAGGTAGGGATTATGGGTATAAATACCTTATATTGAAAGAGAATTATTTTGGTTACCAGCAAAAGAGGGCCTGGAAGTTTCATTATTCTCAATCCAAAGTGTCAAAGATGGAGAAGGTAACTGTGCCAGAGTCTTCTTACTAATTCCAGGGTTACTATCATAGTAGCCATTATTTTGTATGAGAGAGCTCATGTTTTTGAAACAGTCCAAGAAATGGTCAGAGCCTGTAGAAGGAGGAGCCACAAAACCACCACCACCATAGGCTTCAGAAACTACTGATTTTCCATATTCGTTATTTTTTGATTCTTTAATTCCCAAGTAATCTCCAAACTGCTTAATTCGTTCGTTTTCAAAAAAACAAATTTTATCCTGCATTTTTATATCTTTAAGTATCAATCCATTATCCACATTACTACCATTACTTTTAGCTTCCCCTTCCTCCTTTGTTGTTGCCAGAGTAGGAAGAGGAGCAGACTGGTTAGAGGCAGAAGACGACGACGACGTAGACATTGATGGTGGTAGTGAAGATGTTAAATACGACAAAAATGCTGACTTATATTCAAAAACTTTCTGATTATCCCCTTTTCTAATATTAGTATTATCATTCTCATTGCCACTTTTGGCGTCCGATTCTTGGATATCCAAAAAGTAAGGGATATTTTGGGGTTTTCCTACCATTTTGGGCAGTGTAACCGGAGCTGATATCGTAGGGTCTTGGCTCATCTGGTCCTGCAAGTGTTGTACATTTCCACTAGGGTTTTGGTTGTTGATGCTGTTTGTATCTGGACCCGGATTTATGCCACTGAACCTTCGATTTACCCCAGAAGCACCATTACCGCCACCACCTCCATTCTGGCTATTATTCTGCTCAGAATCCGGATTGAAATCTGGGGAATTGCTGACAGGCAGTTCCTTGATCCCTACATTTGGGGAACACGGTTCTTCTGAGAGTCTTAGGTTGACCACAGTCCTCCCTACCTGAAGAGCCAGGTTGTGGCAATTATCTATGGCTTGTGGCCTCCTTACTGAGACAAGAGTACCAAATTTAGAATCATGATCTTCCAGCATAAAGTTATCATTCCTATATCTAATAGTTGCATGATACCTGGATATACTTACATCTGAAATCCTTACATCAGATTCGTGACCTCTCCCAAGCTTGAGGTCCTTCTTCTCTGCCATACTAACCACATGTACTCCTCTATGGACGTTCCCATAAATATTTTCTAAAACAACAAAAGGAGGCTTAGCTTGTGGTACTTTGACAATATTGACTCTAGACCCCTTTATGGAAGCTGAAGAAGGGAGAGGACTCTTACAAAGCTCACACTGTAATTGTCTGAAGAAGAAGGTATCACCGGACCCATTTTCGTTTGCCAAATTAAGCCTTCCATTGATCCAATGCCTTAAACATTCCAGATGAACAAATTTGATCGACCCTCTGCATTGGCAAGGACATAGCAGAGGATCATCCTCTTGTTCCCCTTCTGTCAGACATATCCTACACTGCATAGTTATAGACTCTTCCAAAGTTGGTTCTATGATATTGGTCTCCATCTCGTCTAACCTAAGCTCTGGGATCTGGTCTCCATCTTTAACCAGCTGTTTAACTCTGAGCTTAAATCTCCCTAGCTTGACCATGTCATTTTGCTGCAAAGCATATGATTTGCTTGGTAGATCCCGAACTATAAGCCAAACTTTCTTAGGAACAAGCTGTCTGTCACCACATACTCCCAGACTTCTATCTGCAGGAAAGGCTACAAATTTCCCATCAGATGTTGTCTTAATAGACAGTAAATAGTCTCCTTGTGTTGGGAGTTCTTCCTCGTCTCCAACAATCATACACTCAGTATTCTGTCGAAAGATCTTGCTACTCTTACTCACCAAAAACTTCTTATTGTTAATGTGTTGAGCTTCATAGTCAAAAAGCTCATGGGAGTCTCTAGACCATGTTGTTGTCTCTATAATTAGGCCCTGTCCTCCCTCTTCTAAAAGAGGATTTGGCAAGTTTTCGATACTATTGCCTGAGGACGAAGATGTGGTAGTAGTTCCTCCTCTTGCTATTCTCAACAAGGATGAGTCAACCCGTTCTCCAATCTGGTTAGTTTGGATAGATTGGCCAGCCTGGATGATCCCATGTGAATGACCATGGCTTTGACTTAGGTTTTGACCCATTACTGTTAGAGTTGGAACTCTCACTGAAGAGCACTCTTGAATAAGCTCAGATCCCTGTCTTACATCTACTTGCGTTATATTATTATCTCTTGTGGGACTTTCTTCTCGCATATCTGTACTTAGATTAACCCTTTCAAGGTTCATCTTGTTGAAACCAATTCAATCAAACTTCTTATTACCCACTATATAATAAATATATTAAATAAAGGATTGAGGAGCTGATTTTTATTGTTGATAACAGAAGCAAACTCTCCACTTAAGGCAGAGATGCCACCAAATTGTAAAGTTATTTTAATCTCCCAGCTATTACTTTACCTTTAAGATTAGAAACGTATATACTTAAAAGTCTCAACGAAAAATAACTTTTAATTTCTTACTTTGTAATTTCTGAGTACGACAAAACCTTGGTTTCCTGTCTTTTAATTTTGTGTCCTAAAAGATTTTTAATATAAACCTTCCTGGACGTTTTCTCTCCTAAAGTAGTACTACTAAGTTGATTGAATTTTGCAACCAGAATACATAAATATATTTGCTACTGTTTTCTTCTTAAATTATACCTCAATTTGGGAGTCGTACGCAAAAATGAACCAGAGCTTCTGTATTTATATACTATCACTTTTCTCTTTCTTATTTTCTTCTCTTTCAATCTATCTTCCCACCAACCTTCCTTATTTCCTTCTCTCTCTTGTATAAACCCCCCTTTGTTAGCAAAATTTTCTTTAAGAACTTTAATTTAACATTCAGATAATCCCTTACCTGGAAATCTTTACCTCTTGTATCAATTTTCCAGGCCTTATACATACAAAAATCGCGTTCCAGGCTCCTTTACTTATTTCATAAGCTCTTATCCTACTCACTAATTACACAGCTCTGCTATCTCAGACTTTGATATTTCTAGCTTTTGCTATTATTCTCTGAGAGGGGAATTTTAAATGCTTCTCATTATATTTATAATTAGAAATATTTTCTTATTTGTGTGTTCAGATTTTGGCGCCTCCTCTAAGTCACGAGCAGTTAAAAATTTATAATATAGGAGGGGTAAATTGAGGCGCCACATAGGTGGGGTTTAATTATTTATTATTAAATGATTATATTATAAAAGTAATTATTTGGAAATTTAATATTGGCATTTTTAATAAACTTTGGATTAAAAAATTGGCTTCTATTCAGAATTAGGTACTGACACTTATAAAACGACTATATTAATGTAAAATAGTATTATTAATAATATAAAATAGATATTTAATTGTTTAATTAATAGTTTAAAAATGATATATTTGTGAATATTTAAATGAATAATAAATAAATAATAAACAAGTAGATAAATTGTATATATATATATATATATATATATATAATATATATATAATGTATATATATAACATATATATAATGTATATATATACCTGTGCACATATCATTACACTCACTTTCCACCTCCATAAGATCTCTCCTCTCTTATTCTTGTTTCTGGTTTTTCAAACCATTTCTAAGCAGGCATAATTAGGTTAATTCAGGTGAATTATTTGCCAAATCACGATATTTGGGGCCGAGTAGATAGTGTGAAAAGTATTCATTTTTAACCTTTCTTTAAAACCTCCTCGATACTAAACTACACTCTAAATCCCGTATTTTTGGGACTTAGTAGCCAAAAGAAGTAATTCATCTAGTTATTCACACTAACAAGCCGTAAACATAGGTGTGTCTATTTGAACATTTGGAAAAGAGAAATTGAAACTTGAATAAAAAACGGATTCAAAATTCGTGTGAAAATTTTGAATCTATTTCAATTAAAAATAGTCAAATTTTTTACTTAAATCAAAAAAATGCTAATTTATTACCTTAACTTACATTTGACAATAATTTTTATAAAATGGCGGCAACAGTGGGCGGGAAGGTGATATAATTGCATTTGTTAAAATATGGGAAATATAACAAGGTAATGTAGTAGTTAAAATAAATAATAAATATTAGAGGCAATTAATTTATGAGATTGGGAGCAATAAAAAAATTGCTAAATTTTAAATTCATTTAACAGAAGCAGGGAAAAAATAAGTAAATTAATAAGCGAAATTGATTGTTTTGCTATATTAATTTGCGAATATTGAAAATATTTTGATATATTTAAAGTATTATTTTTAAAGAGAAAGCTTTTTTTCTAGAAATAATATTAATTAACAGAAAGTTGTGAAACTTAGCAAAATATCATCTTTTATAAATATATTATACTAGTATATATCAAGAAGAAATAAGATGGCATACCAGACATATTCAGAGATTTTTCTATCAATCCCTCCGCTGCATTTTGCTTATCTTGGAGTAGTATTATGTATAGTTCTCTCAACTTTTGGAGCAGGCTGGGGTATATTTACAACTGGTAATTCCTTAGTTGGAGCGGCTCTTAGATCTCCAAGAATTCGTTCGAAGAATTTGATTTCTGTAATTTTCTGCGAAGCTACTGCGATTTATGGCGTAATTGCAACTTTTTTATTAATGTCAAAGATAAGATCACTTCCAGATATTGATATAATTTCTGGCCAACCAAAAGATGCTTGGGAAGTTCAGATTGTTAAATCCTCATGGATTTTGCTTTGCTCTGGGTTAACAATTGGTTTATCCAATTTGTTCTCTGGAATTAGTGTTGGGATTACTGGTAGCTCAACAGCTCTTGCTGATGCTCAAAGAGGAGAATTGTTCTCCAAGATGTTGGTTGTTGAGATTTTTGCCAGTGCTTTGGGTCTTTTTGGAATGATTGTTGGTTTTTATCAGCTTTCTCTTGCTGATTTTCCTTCAAAATAACAAATTCATTTAGGTTTCTTTTTTTTTATTCTATTTCCAACATGATTGTTACTATTTATTATTAATTCTAACTTTTTATATTGTTTCAATTTTCTTTGTAATACTTAGCATTCATTAGAATTATTAATACATTGAATTGGCATTGCAGGTGAGAAAAGAAAGTGAAATTTTATTTGGATAGAATATTACATAAAATTATTTGTGTAACTAAATGAACTAGAGAAAAACAGAATTTCCCTTTTGGATAAGAATCTAGAAATAAATTATTATGTAATTTTTGAATGAAACAAAAATGGAATGTTACGAAAAATATTTATAATTATAATAATTTTTGAAGTTATATTAGAACGAATTATCAAGTTGAATTATCCTTATTTTATATAACCAAGTTAAGTAATATCTTAATATTCCTTCATAATAGGTGGCATCTTTTCTTCAAACCTGGTTGGAGTGTCTGTGTCCATAGTCAATCCAACAATAAAAATGATCAACATAGTAGACAAAGAAACTAAGATTAAAGCTGACAAATTAAAAGGAGTTAGCTTTAAGTCTCTTTGGGCCACTGACGAAATTTCTCCATCCATTTGCTCCTCTGCTAGGACACTTAGTAAAAATGTGGCAAGTAATAAAACAATATTTTTAGCTCTCATATTTTGACCGTTTCTTATATTTAAATAAATCTAAACCTGAGATGAAAACTATTAACCGTACAAATTGTCTTTCTTCGCTCCGATTATCAATGAGTAGTATTATCAGTCTTTATGATTTATTACACGGAACTTTGTACCTTGAGAGACTTTATTTTTCTGACACTTATTCAAAAATAAATTATTTTGTTTATCCAAATGGATTGATATTTTTCTATCATTTATATTCCCTCAAATAAAAATAAAAACCTACCCGCCATTTTTTGGCGGTTTATGAAATTTTGAATAACAAAATGTCAAAATGATTTTTCTGTGGATATATTTTGCAAGTAGAAGAGTTATGAGCAACTAATATATCTCAGTATAAATAAAATAAGGAAATGTGGGGAAGAATTTATAGAAATAAGGAAAAAGAAAACTTTGGTGCAGAGCTGTATTAATGAGCCATTGAGTTATAACAACGAAAGTTTGATAATTTAAATGTAATTAAGTGGAGGTTAATAAGTGTTAGTAGAATAAGAGCGAATGAAAATATTATTAGTCATTTCCTTTCTTGAAAGTAAATGTATTATATTAAGTATAGAAGAATTTAGAAAAAAATTCAAACTTGCAAGTATATGAAATTAATAAGATGCAACATATTTGAACCTACGGAATTACATGCAAATTTTCTTTCAAATTTGGAAAATCATGCAAAACTTTGTGGACAGAATACACGTCATTGCATGCATATGCAATGGCTAATGCCGGTATAGGGAACGAATTTGATAGGAATGCTTTGAAAAATTGTTTAATTACTTGTGTAATAATTAGGTTATTTTGAATGGAAAAATTTTGAAAGAAAATTTCTGAATTATTTTTGTGAATATTAGAAAGAAAATCATTATTTAAGACTCTGGATGATGAGTTTTGTTGGGAAGTTTCATCAAAAAGAGAAATGGAATTTTCCTTTACGTTGAAAAGATTGAATTTATGTTGGATTGAGATAACCAAGTTGAAGAAGTTAGAAGATGTTGAATAACAATAAGACTCCATATTTTCATCACTAAACCATAATGGATAATATTTTTGTAAGCAGTGTGTGAACCAAGAATTAAAGCTCATTCCCAGACTTTTGCACATAATAACAATACATAACCATTCAATCTGTATAAGCTTTGATAAAAAGTGAAATTCAAGTATACTATCTATTTTGTTAAGGAAAACAAGACAGTCCAGCTGCAGATTACTGCAATAGTTCATTCCAACTATTGAAACTGGCTCCGTGATTTTTGATAATGGAGTCTTTATAGATAAAGTATTTGGTTTGAAAATAATGAGGATGAATTTAATTGTTTGATTTGCCATAGGAAGAAGCTGAAAATAGTTGGTGATATTTATACTGCATAAAATATTATGCAGAAGTAAAAGAGAGTGCTCATATCTAACATAATATGGTCCAAGAAAAGATTGTAAGACAGTCAAGTAAAGCATAGCATTGGCATAACTTTTGTTTTTAATGCATTGTCGAAAAAGATCATTTGGACTTTGGTTGATTGCTGGAAAAACAATGCATGGAGCAATAACTGGATCTATCTTTCTAATAATTGAAATAATAAGATATGTGAATATTTGTGATTGGATATTACAATTTCCAAATAAAGATAACGATTCCATTGATGAGGCTTTTGAATACATTTGTTCAAGAGATTCTTGAATGATCTCCATTATTTGTATCATTTCTTGAATATTTTGGGAAGATATCATAATTTCAGACTGAACTAGTTCCACAATACTAATATCCTCGCCATGTCTGCAAAATCTTTTGTTACATATTTTTAAATTTGGCCCAACAATATGAAAGGTTTCACTCAAGTAATCAAATATAAGTTTCTCAGTTATTTTCCCGTCAACAATACCATTTTTTTTGGAAAATGATACCATTTTTTCGATTACTTCATTCAGATTCTTTTTATAATCTCTACATGAATTCTTTAAAATAGGGAAAAGCATATTTTCAAAAATATTTATCAATATTTTGAGTATATTTTCGAGTGGGTATATCTTAATATAACTGATTATTGGAAATAAAAATTTTCTAATTATTTTGGATCTTAAAAACTTATTTGGAATGTTAATCAGATCTTGTAGAACTGGAGAAAGGCTTTGATAAATATTTAGTATAATTTTTGGCTCACTTACTAAAGAATGAAGGCTTTTATTCATAACTGATTCGTTGTTAACTTGATTATTGGCTTTTTTTTTGTTTGGATACGATTCCAAAATTAAAAATGAAGCAAGACCAGGGAAGAAGTTGACGATATGAGTATGGCCGATTTTTTCCTGAAATGACTGTATGAGGATTGGGGTAAGTAGGGAGTATTTTGAAATTTTTTTGTCACTACTTTCGTCAATTAGTGGAAGCAAAAATAATTGTTGAGACTCTGTTAAGTACCAGATAATACCAGAAATATCTAATTCCTCAATGTTTTCCCAATATAAAGGAAGCTTATCTGATATTGTGTTTACATTTGAATTTAAGTAATTTTTCATAAAATTCCTAAGATTATGGTTATTTAACAATTCAGATATATTATTTTCAAACGGTTTGAGTTCTTCCTGAAGTAAATTAAAGGCATCTTTCATAATACTGTCATAATTTGAGGTATCAGGGTTTACCATACAATTTATCTGAGGCTTATTTGAGGAAGTGACTTCTGTTGATTCACTGGACTTTTCAAGTTCTTTATCATTTTGATCATTTGTGCAAAACTCCAGAAAACCAAATCTAATGATATTAAAATTGTTGAAATAAGCTAGATTCTCATCAATATCAATAGAAGATTTATCAATTGGCTGGAATTCAAACTCGCATTTTTTGTTGAGAATATTTTCATCTGGCTGGTAATATACAGTTAATTTATATAATTTCCAGTCTTTGTGTAATATAAGAAAGACGCAGACTTCAGAGCATTTTTTGATTAGTAAGATTTCGACAGGATGATCATTCCAAACTTCTGAAAGATCAATAACCCACTTGACTTCTGTAGGTATAAATAAAAAATGTGACAAATTCTCATCTTCGTAGGCTGTGAGAACGAAATCATCCGTATAGAGGATAAAAAAGTCATCTTTTGATTTGGATATACTATTGGCTATTAATAAAGGATAAGAAGAGCAAAATGGGATTATTCCAATAATATTTCTAATATCCAGAGAATTCCTAACATCAAAAAATACAATACAAGTTTCTTCATATATTTTGCTTTTGTAATTCTTAATGGTTTTTAATTCTTTACTTAAGCATTGGATATAAGCTTCATATAATTTATTCTTTTCAAATGCTGAAATCTCCCATAAGTCGTCATTACTTGTGATTAAATCGTGAAAAGTATTTAAAAGTAAAGATGAGTCTACTGATAAGAAGAAAATCCATTCATTAATCCATCCAAATGGCAAGTTTGGCTTGCATAGAAGAAGTTCATGATTAAGATCACAAAATAATCTCCATCTTGAGTTTATTAAATCGTAAATGGCACATCCTCTATAACCACTTACTAGTATGTAATTTCCACTTCTGTTTACATATGCTTCATTGATTGGCCAGTTGTGATTAATATATATGGAAGGCGGAATTGGGATACTTTGTAAAACAAGATCTGTTTGAAACTCTAAGCAAGATGATATTATTCCAAACTCTGGAGAAATTTTCTGGTGAAAACTATTACTAATATCATTACTATCAATGCTATCACTCTTGTGATTTAATTCAATCATGGAATCTTTTGCAACCTTACTACTCACCTGATAATTTGATTCGTTAGATTCTGGATCCAAATCTAATTTGAAGTTCCTATAATTACATTGCAATACTCCAATACTTTCCATTCCAAGAAAAACCAAATTTTCACAACAAGGCAGACTCTGGTTATCATTGGAAAGTTGGCAGAAAGATGATTTTGTTTCTACTAATTTGTATATTGGAAGTTCTATTAAACAAAATTTTTCTTGATCATCGTCTTCTGTTTTGATCTTGACTTGATATAGCATTGAAAAGTCATTTGAGATGATTAGGGCATGTTTAAATAAAATTGGATTCTGCATTCTGGATATATTTTTATCTTTATTAATATTAAAGTAAAGCTTCCCAGAAAAGCTATCAATAACAAATATTCCACTTTCTTCCAAAGTTATGGTAATATATATATCACTGTTGGAGACATTTAGATGTGGGATTTTGGAAAATAAACTAATGTTAGAAACAAATTCTGAAATTTTTAAGCTGAATACACGGTTAATTTTTGGCCTAACAAACAAATTCTCAGTGGTTTGAATATCATTTTTTGATCGATTATATACTTTTTCTTCAAATGAAAGAACTTCAATAAACAATTCCTCTTGGTTCAAGGAGCTGGGACTGTTAGTTTCTGATTCAGCCTTCGCTACTTGATAATTATAATCAAACCCAAAAGTGGAGTCAATATGATCATCACACAATTCAAACTCTATTCCAAGTTCTTTTGGTTGAGCAGACTCTTCGCATATTGTGACAATTCTACGGCTCTTATTAAGGATTTTTGATCTTAAAACTCCAGTTAACTTGACAATATACCCAAATGAAAATTTTGGAAAATGGTTAATTTTATGATCATTATATGTTTCAGATAAAAAAAAATCTTTACTACTAACACCAAAATATATTGGTGAATTCCAAGAGAATAATAAAAGGGAGTTTAGTGGTTTAACTATAATCGTTAACCAATCATGAATTTCATTGTATTCTAAGTTTCCAGCTCCAAATCCTGAGAAATTTGATTTATTTTCCAAACTGAAATCAAGTTTTTTATTATTATTAATTAAAGCCTCCATTAAACTCACAGAAGAGTAGTGAAAATTTGTTGGGAATGTTTGGCATGATAACTCTTCAATACTTTTTTGGATTTGAGAAGATATTTTAATTCTTTCCAAGTTTTCTAGTTTAATTTCCTTATTGGGAATAGATTCATCCAAATATCCACTAAAACAATTCTTTTTGTTAAGTTCCAAGTTATAAATGGAATCTAAGAAAGAGAAGGAACCTTGTGAGTTCTTTAATTCATCCCCAACTTGAATAGAAGAAACTAAATCTGTTAAGAATATATTTTTTCTTCTTAAGCTTGAATCAGAAAATTGAATTAAAATTAATATTGGAAATTCTTTTAAAGTAAATAATATAACATTTTGATTAATACTTTGATCAAAAATAAATAGAAAAGAATCAAATTTGTGGAATACATTAATCATTCCAATTAACTCCAACTTTGCATAAGATGTTGAAAACTCAATTCCAGTTTCTGCATCCAACTTTTCACTTTTTTCCATCAAAGTCCCATACTCGCTAATTAGCTGAAAAGATAGGAGATCTTCTTGAAAACTATCAAATATTTCATCTGGAACATTCACGCTTGGAATATTAATCAGACCATTTTCAAGTTCTTCTGTAATAAAGACAAATCTTTCATTATTATCTATCTTTGAAATAGAATTACTTATTGAGAAGCTTTCAAGCTCATTTTTTCCATAAATATAATCATTCATTTCTTCACTTCCAATATCTTGCTCATCATCATCATCACTATCATTAATTGAGTCTTCAGAACTGGATTCAAATTCACTCAAGTATCCATCTTCATTAGAAATTTCAAGTGGTGAATGAAGGTGAAGACAGAATACAAAAACATGTTGTTGAGTAGAAGATCCTAAAATTAACAATTTACTATTACCACTCCATTCCAAAGACCCATTAAATTCCCCATTAAGCTTTTTTTTAGAATTGGTTAGTATAAACCTGGAAATAAGTATTCTATTATGTCGGTTACTTACTATTTGAAGAGATTCTCTTGTAATAATTGCCAAGTAATTTTCACATGGGCTTATCTTACATCCAATTATTTCGCTACTCACAATTCCATCATACACTCTTGCGTTATTTACTAATGGGATAATCATTTATGGCCAATTTTCATACATTTTTATTCTTGGTTATAAATATTTTAATCTTATTAAATAAATTTTTTTAGTACATTCAATCAATACTCCATGATGTATGCAACCCTGACCCTAAAGGGATCTAAATATTATTGCTAAATCTATAATCTGGCACTCTATTATACTTATTTTCAAATTAAACACTAGGAGATACCAAAAGAAATTCAAAGTTAACAACTAAAAGAATGAATATTTCAGTAAAATAACATGAATTTTACAAAAACAAAAACAATTAAAAATACTAATCTAATTATTCAATTTATTGTATATTATATATTATATATTAATTATTACCAATATTCTCCCACATCATTTAGGTACCCACTTTCCCGCTCATTTTTGGGCGGGAAATTAAACTATAAATTGGAGAATGTGTGAGAGTGATGTATTTGTATTTTTAAAAATGGATTGGAGGATGGGGTTGGAGAGGTATTTAAGATAGTTTAAGTGCTTAAGGAAGATGATTTTATCGGTAGGATAAAGGTTTTGAATAAAATCTGGGATATTGTTTAGGCTTTTGTTTGTGTGTAATGAGGTATTTGGGGAGATACCAAGGAAGGAAGGAATATTGCAGCAAAGGAGTTTCTCAACACGCAAAAGATGTTCGTGTTGTAATTTATTAGTGAGCTTTATAGAAAAGAAGGACCCGTTTCTTCCACTAGCGATAACATAACGGTAATTTTCGGATTCAACGGTTCTCATATGCACAATAGATGTGCAAAGATTTGTGTGAGATGTTGGTTTAAGTGTCTCTTTATCGATTATTTGAGTTGCACCAAAATTTGGTTCAAAAGTAAAAAGATTGTTGTTGTTATCAGAAACCAAAATAGCCAGATCCTTTTCTTGAACTATTGCTTGAGCTGATGTACAGGTAAACTTCCATAGTGGATGGGATCTAGCAAACTTAACCATAGTTTGTGATCCTCTGGAAGCGTCAGTTCTAAGCATTCCAAAGTGGACTCCTCTTCTTATATCTCCCAAGAAAAATAACGCTTTGTAATTAGAAACTGAACTAATACCTAAGGGTGTATCTATGAACGTCCCTTTAATAAAGCTTGACTCATTTTCTCTAAGTTCATGTATATATAGTCTATATCCAAATGTATGAGCAATATAGGTAACATTTGAGTTAGGAGCTCTAACAATAGGATTATTCTGGATGATTGGATAGGCTGCTAAAGCTGGTATTGCCGGAGCAACTTGTGCAGTTGTTGCTGGTAAGTTAATCAAATCAACACTAGTTACTGGGCCCCTGTACATACTTTGGAAGCATATCTCTAGTTCCTGTACATTATCGTGATATAGCTGCTTTGAAAATTTAGATGGCCAATACTTTAACATATTTGTCCACTTAGCATTATTTGCCCGAACTCCTGTTCCCGTAGCTTCTGTTGTTTCAGTTTCAGCCCCATTCCCAGTTTTTACTACCACATTTCCATCTTCCTCATCCAGGGAAACCAACTGTTTAACCTTGAACATTAGTAATCTTCCCTCAGCCTCGTAGTAATGGGTCGGATTAGTGCCTGTACCAATAATCAAAACCTGCTGGCCTTTGGAGTCTTGCCCAAATTTCATGCTCAACCCCACTTCCCAAGCTCCAAAAGCATATCTCCCCTTCGGTTTTGGAAAACTTTCAAAATCACGTCCCAAAACCGGGTTTGATAACTTCGAATGAGGAAACAAATCCTCAAAGGAGTAAAGCAACAGCTCATTACGCATTATATTCAGGTCCTTTAGTATTCCAAACTGTTCCCGCTCAAAGTCCTTACATGCCAAATTTGGCGCCACATTCTCTTTTCCGAGGTTATTGCATGTGGATGACTGGTTGCAATTGTCAGATTTTCTGGCTTTTTCGTTTATTATATTTGACTGGTAAAAAATTTTGGGAAGAGATTCTCCAATTTCAATTCCAGGGGGGAGAGTATCAAAATATGTTTCAGTCTCGAAGCTTGCTGGTGGGATGCCAAGATCTGGAATACTGGCGAGGGACTTTTCAAAGCATTTGTCAGGGTTTCTGATTAGGTCTTGGTTAAGCAGAATTGTTTGAGCCTCTTTCCCACCAGCTTCAAGGCATCTGAGATATCTGTAAAAAGCCATTTGACGGATATGGTACCCATTTAAATGATGTTTTGCATTGTCTGGGATTCCAACTATGATAGCAATAAGATTATACTCTTTACAAAAAGCTACTCTCTGAATTACTACTTCTGGCAAGAAAGCTCTCCTGAGGAACCAGTTATCATTTCCGGGAAATGGTAACGTGGATAGGGAGTTACATAATTTAGAATTTGATGAAGAATCTGCAAGGTTTAAAAATTCAAAGTTTATTTCATTTTTAATACTAGTTTTTAAAAGTATATGTAAAGGAGACCATGGAGAGTCTATTTTTGCTATGCAGTTGGACATTCCTGTCTCATCCAAGTTTACCACAGAAAACCTCCCCTTATCTGTCATAATCACCAGAGAAGAAGAAGAAAAACACCCTATTTTCGACAGTTTTGTTTCATCACTCATTAATTCCTGCCTAACTTCAATATTTAATGGTGAAGGTGCCTGAATTATCCAAGTATCCACATTACTTGAAATTTTTGAATTAAAGGAAATACCATGTCCACAATTGTAAATTGATAAAGGAGATTCATTAGAAAATGTCTCTTCGATATTGGAACTTGTTAGAGTGACTGGGAACTGAGCAAAGAACTTTGAGATATCCATCTGTACATTGTTGAAGTTTGTTTGTATCTCTAGTTTCCATTTCCTAGAAAAAATGTAATCTTCTGATCTTAAGTTACTCGAGCTATTATTACTTCTTAGATCAAGTCTATATATCAACATTGGTTTTTGTGAAACTGAAGCAACCATTATCATCTCACTATTACCTTCTTTGCTATCTTCTTCTTCCATCTTAATAAGCTCACAGGAAATCAAGAAGGAGCTGGAATTTTGAGTAAAGTTTGAATCACAACTTTGGTTAGTGGTATCTAATTCACCAGGATTGAGGGAAAATGTAGGAGAAATTGAAATCCCTCCTTCTTTTGCTATATAGTACTTTGGTTCAATAATAGGAGTACAAATCGAGGTAATTGGTCTTCCAAGGTCAAACTCATTTTCAAGAAATCTGTAAATTATCTCTTCTTTGCTACCTGTTTGGGATAATACGTTACCCATTAAACATGGTACAGCAGAAATAAAAGGTGAAAAAAATACAAGTCTTTTTTTAACTAGATTATAAATAGCTATAGATCCATTTAGCCATAGTTTACTGTAAATAACTAAAACTACTAAAAAATCTTCTGGATCCTTCAAATTACGATCAGAATTGGTAATTACTGGAGATATATGTCTAATCCAAAATTGATTTTTCCACGTTTCCTTGGTATTAATCTGTTTTTTGGATGTCTCAAAAGGCTCATCCTCGAAAAGTTGTGAAATCTCTCCTTCCATGATTCTTTGTTTTACTACAAGTTGATTAATTTCACAAAGATTATCTAGTTCCTCAAAAAGATTATCCATACTCTCAACTATTATTTGGTATCTTGAAAACTCTGCAATCATTTTTAAGCTATTTGAAGAGTCAATATGTTCGGTACCTTTTTTAAGATCTTCATTTGGCTTAAAGATCTTTAAGACTTTAATAGTGGAATCTTCAAACAAAATTAAAATAAAGTTACCCATAATAAAGGATTTAATTGCCATTGGAGCATCTGGATTATCAAAAAACAAATTTGAAATTAGATCCAGTTCAACTAATCTTGTTGAGATTCCAAAATCTAAAACATTAATAGTAGAAGGGAGAACTTGGATCACAAAAATATCATCATATGAATTTCCCATTTTTATCATTCCAGCTCCAACTGTGTTTGAATCTACTTCATAATCAAATTCTCCATCTGAAGGATCTAGCTGGTTAACATCTCCAATAATGACCATTTCTTGGCTATTATTTATGCAAGTATCTAAAGAAAAGAAATGAGTCTTTCCGATACTTTTTAAAGGATCTGAAGTAAATACCAAGTATTTTGTCTTATTAGTAATTGGATCATTTAAAGCCCAATGGAACAAAATATCATCCAAAAAGAATTTGGTTATTACTGATTTAGATACTGATTTCTCATATAAAGAAAGTTGTCCTATTGGATAAGTTCCATTTGTACTCAGTATTGAGTGCCTTTCATCAATTGGACACTTTTTGTGGTATTCCTCACTCTCAAATTCTTCGTTACAGCTATTAAAACTTGGTATAATGCAAAAGTCTCTAAGGGAATTTGGACCAAGATCTAAATAGTCCCTGATTTTAATATTTTTAAGTATACCTAAATTCTGTTCAGATTTGCCATCTTCTTTTTTAGGGATATCTGAATATATGTAGAATCTTTCAAGATCTTCTATACTGGAAAATTCAAGACAACTATCTGAGTAAGGTTGCACTAAGTTAATACCAGAATCTATTTGAGTCTTCTTGATCTTCTTGTTCTTTTCATCTTTCATAGAAGAATGAATTTCCTCTTTTGACCTAATTAAATTGACTATAGCATTATAACTTAATTGTGGATCTTGAGTAATATTTTGGTTTTTTGCATAAGGTATCAAAAATGTTTCATTAAAGGTAAAATCTAAGATAGATAACCCTGAATTAGAATCAATGTCACCAATTAATAGTAGGGATGGACTAATATAGGCATCATTAGAAGAGTTACTGATGGAACTAGCATTCTTTTGTTGGATGAAATGAACATTTTGAACTCTAAATATGGGGGTACTGGTGATTAAATAATGTTCATCTAGAGTAGTTTCTGATCCTAATTTTTTTGAAAGAGTTACAGTTTCAAGAGATAAAATTGTATGATCTCTGGGTAGATAACTTCTATTCCAATCCCAGTATTCATTAACTTTAAACCAGTTAAATCCTTTAATTCCATTTGGTTGGTCAGGTGATAAATGTATCATTAAGCCTATTAAGTATGGTTGAATCTTATTAAATAGTAGAATGCCGTAGTATTCATTAGTGATTAAAAAAGGTACCGAGTTTGATACTTGAAATTCTATCGATAATTCTGGCTGATTGATTAATATTGGTTGTAGATTAGAAAGTAAAGTCCTTAGATCCAAATTACTATCTAAATTTTCAAGATTAATAGTATTTAATAGTTCACTATTATCATTGGAAGTTGTACTAGCATGATTACCATCCAAAATAACAGTTCCCGTCTCAAATCCAAAAGTTTTTGGTTTAAATCCATGTACTTTTTGAGCACATAAATCAACTTCCAGTTTTTTCTCAGGTACATTATTGTAAGAATCATTAGTTGTAATCAGTGTAAATGGTCTATTTAGGCCTCCATGCAGAATAATAGAATTTGTAGAGAGCACAATTAATCCTCCAGATAAACACATATTAATATTTCCACTAGTATCAAAGGGAATCAGCTTGTAAGAATCCATAGGAAGAAGTTCCAGCTTATCTAGAACAGTAAACTCAGTAAGTTCCATATTTATAGATAAATAAATCAAAGAAACACAATTAGAATGAGATTGGATTGACCCGGTACTTATTGGGCCAATCCTAGTTAAAATAGCAATTTTAGGTTGCAAACAAAGATTAGAATTCTCATCCAGAATTTGGCAGGAATCTACAATAGTATCCATGTAAATGTCAGTTTCTACTAGAATTCCCCAACATGTTCCCAAGGAAAGTTCTTGGGTAAAATCATTCCTATTACTTTTCATTTTGTATGTAATGAAAAGTAGGAATTTAGGAGATGTGATCATCAGTACTAAATCATCACCATTTGGCTTGGTCCCAAGTTGAATCTGTTCCATCTTAATGTTATCATCCATTACAATATTTTGCTGAGAAAGCCTTAAAGATGAACCTCTAAGTAAATCTCCGATTTCAATTTGATCCTTAGTAACCAATTCCAACTCGGTATATTCGCTTGAGTACCTGTAGAGCATAATCTCCCAATTTGCAAATAACAATACTATATAATCAGGCATACCATTAAGTCCCATTAAAGTTGTACAAGCTACTGGAGTTAAGAGAAGCCTCGATGAAGTAATAAATCTAACCTTCTTCTCCTTAGTTACCTCATAGAGTTCTATACTATGGCTTTTTATTAGAGAGAAATTTAATACAGAATCTAGCTCATCTTTTTTCCCCACAAAATCTCCAAAGACTGAAAACTCCGATCTCTCACTTGTACAGTACGTGTCAAATACGGCAGTCATTCTAGATTCCTCCCTTGTTTTAGGCAGCTAAACTCATTATATAAACCTTCGTTGGTTTATACTGCAATTAGAAAAACTTTCTTAAATTCTTCCCTGGTACTTCTTCAAACGATTTCTCAGTCTTTTATCCGAAGTCTCAGTTTTCTTCTTCGTTCTATGTAGTTGGAAAAAGATCAAATACTTTGAATCAAAATCCAATATTAGTTAGTAAATAATTTACTATTATTTTCCTTTTTTATATTATTTTTAAATTTACATATCTTTCATTAAATATTAATTCGGTACCTAAAAAGACATTTGCGCGCCGGCGGGAAGGCACACAAATATATAAATAATAGTCAAATTATAAAAAAAAAGTAAAGTTGTAAAAATAGAAGATCAAGGTTTTACAAATTTCGAAGAATTTAATTGTTACAACGAAATATAATGATTAAACAAAAGTTGAGATCCATATGTTTTAGTAAGATATAGTTCCTTGTTAGTTACAGACCAAATAAGTGTCGGTATTAAAAGAAGCAAAGATGATATTAGTATTCGTAGTGGGAAAGAGATGGAAAATAAAATTAAATGTGAGGCATGAAAATATATATACGATTTTATATTATGCTAATTTAAGACACGCTTTTTATAAGCAAAATAATAGTAAGAATTAATGATTGAAGCATAAACAAGATTTAAAAAGTTCACACAATAATTTTAGTTGAAATAGTTACCTTAGTCTATAGTAGTTAACCTTTTCAATGGAGGATTTATTCTTTGTGAAGTTGAATTTGATTTTTATATCAAGATCTCTGACATTTTTAGTATTTTTTTTTAAAGCAAATATACCAGAAATAATATCATCTGTATCACAAACAAGATCTTCTTCAAAGTAAAATACTGACTGTTTCCAATGTGTGTATCTACCAAATGGGCCTGTAGTAAAAGTAACAGGTTTATGACCACAACCAAAAATAATATCGAACCAGACAATAAAAGCGTGAACAAAGTCTTTTCTTGCAACTTTGAGATAAAAAGGAGATACAAATTCCAAGTCCTCCTTCTTACATTTGTAAAGGTCAATGTCAAGGATACAGTAGGAACTTGTATTGACTGCATTCTCTCCAACAGTATCTATAATTGGCTCCTCCATAATACAATGCTTTACAAACTGGTAATTAAATCCATATACATTATTCCAATATCCAAGCTTTTCTTGCTTATATTCGGCATCCTCAATACCTGCTATGTACATCTGTGCTCTATCAGGGAAGATTAATCCATCTTCTTTAAGCCATTTATCTCTGCAAAATAATACAGTATCTAACATGGACTCATATAATAGTAAGTATCCCATCCATTCAGAAACAATAATATCAACCTTTTCTATAGGGAGTACAGCCTCTTCAGCTTTGCTCTGTATAAAGGTAATTTTATCAGAGAAATGATTATCTTTGATGATGTTTCTGGCTACATGAATAATTTCGGAACATTCAATCCCATATACATGTTTTGCTCCCGCCATTGCAGCAAACATACATAGAATTCCTGTACCACTTCCCACATCCAGAACGATTTTATCTTGGAATAAATGCTTATTAGTCATTATTGCTTTCTGGTAAGAACCAGTTCTTACTGAGTCTTTCAGCATTTCCTCATGAATTCCGAAATGAGCATAGGAATTAAAGTAGTAATCTGCACTGCTAATATCCTCCTGGACCAATGGGTTCCAAGAGTTTTTAAACTCTTCAAGTTCTTTTTCCGTTGGTTTAATCATTTTTTAAGGCAATAAATCCAATCGAGTTTTACTCTATTGGCTTAATTCCAAGTTGAAATTCTATATTTGAATATTTCTGCTGGTATTTTAGACTCTTTTCTTCTTAGAACCCTTTCCAATTAATCAAAATCCCCTTTCTTTCTTTTCAAGCCCAATCAATTCAAGATATATTTTACTCACTTTTTCTTGAATTAATTTTACCTTCATCACAAAATATTCTTGACATTATACTGTCTTTTGGGGAGCCCGCCAAAGTCTGGCGCCACATCAGGTACCGAATTAAATAAAGAAAAAGAAAAAAATTTTGGGTGGATCAGAAAGAATTAGAATAATAACTTAGAACACCGGAGGAAAAAAAGCTTTTTAATTATTTTCTGTTGAGCTTTGATTGAAATATTGGTAGTTAAAGTAATACAGTATACAAGATAGTGTCTACTTGGAGTATTATCGCAATACAGAAAGAAGTACTTAGAAATAACAAGAGGAAATTAGAGAGAGAAAATAAGTTTTGATGTCATCAGAAGATTCCGTTATTAATAGCAGCAATTCCAATGGAATAGAAACAGAGGAAAATGGAGAAGTTGCGAATGTAGATGAGCTTAAAGCATATTTCAGGGATATTTCATCTTCAAATTCTCAATCAGAAGGCTCAAAGAGATTTCAAGATGATGAGGAAGGAGCATCTAAAGAGGATGATATAGGAAAGAGTGATACTGAAAAAGATGATTTAAGTGATTTTAAGTCTTCGAACAATGATCATTCAATTCATCAATTTAGAGATGTTGAAAACAGCTCATCAATATCGGTTCAGACTGTAGACCCCAAGGCTCAGCTATATTCAGCAAAAGATTGGTCAGACCTTAATCTTTCACCAGATTTACTTAAAGGTATATATAATAAAGGTTTTAATCGCCCATCAAAGATTCAGGCAGCTGCATTACCACTCATATTCAGCTCACCAATGAATTTAATTGCTCAAGCTCATAATGGAAGTGGTAAAACGGCAACTTTTGCGTTGGCTATGTTAGGGAAAGTTGATACAAAGATTATTCATCCCCAATGTATGTGTTTATGTCCAACTAGAGAGCTTGCACGCCAAAACCAGGACGTTGTTAATGAACTTGGAAAGTTTACAGGAATTACAACATGGCTTGTAGTTGCACAAGGAGATAAGTATGATAAGACTATTGGGTCACAGATAATTATATGTACTCCAGGAAAGATGCAAGACTTTTTAAAGAAGAGATCTTTCCCGACTGAGTTTATGAAGTTAATGGTAATTGATGAAGCTGATGAAATGATTGACCACAGAAATATGATGGCTTCACAAGTTGGACAGATTAGAAAGTTCTTTAGACAGAATTTACAGATCCTCTTATTTAGTGCAACTTATCATGAAGAAGTTCGTCTTTTTGCTGAAAAAATTGTACCGAATGCAAATAAGATTAATGTTAAAAAAGAAGAGCTAACTTTGAATACCATTCAACAATTCTACGTAATCTGTAACGATGATGCTGATAAACTCTCATTTCTATCAGATTTATACGCTTGTATGTCTATTGGACAATCAATTATTTTTGTTAATACTAGAAAAACGGCATTTTCTATAGCTGAAAACATGAGAAAAGATGGTCATGCAATTTCTGTTATATGCGGTACTCAGACTAATTCCGGTGAAAAAATGGATCATGAAGTTCGTGATCAAGTTATGGACTCGTTTAGATCAGGTGAGAGCAAAGTTCTGATTGCCACTGATGTTTTGTCTAGAGGTATTGATGTTCCTCAAGTTACCCTCGTTATTAATTTTGATATTCCAATCAGATTCAACTCTACAAATTCGATTGGTATTGGCAATGATAGTCTTTCTACAGAAGTTGACAATGAGACATACTTACACAGAATTGGAAGAACTGGAAGATTTGGACTAAATGGTATATCTATTAACTTTATTCTTCCTCACCAACTTTCTTTAATTCAACAAATCAAAGACTATTATAATTGCAATATTCAACTTATTGAAAAGGATCTTGAAAATCTTGAGCAAATTCTCAAGTCTTTGAGATCTTGATATTGAATAGCTCTGATATCACCTAAAAATGCATTCCACTTAATTTTCAAATAAAACCGAATAGCATATAGGGTAAAAAAAATCAAAGTATATTTATGATTATCTAATTCACCTAGTTATAACTAATAATTTTTATTATATTACTCTGCTTTTCTTTTCTTTACTTTATGCATTGCAATAATTATTTTTTATGGAAAAGTTTACAAAAAGGCGACAAAGGCAGGATTCGAACCTGCGCAGCGAAACGCTATCAGTTTTCGAGACTGACCTCTTAACCACTCGAGCACTTTGCCTAGAATGGGAGTCAGACCTAAAAAATGATGTAATTAAAAAAGTTTAATTTGAGACCAAGAATTATTAATTTAATAATAATAAATTTTTAGGATTTATTGATTAAAAAACTCTATTAAAAGAACAGTGACAATTTTCAATAAATAGCTAACTATATGAAAAGAAGTTATATATCTAAAAACCTAGATGAAACTTCTGAACCCAATTCCAATTTGACTTTTCTTTGAATTAAGGGTTTCTGGAAGAGGGTTGGAATTCAAATGGAGGTTTTACAAAATTTTTGCAGATTTCTTTTTTTTTTTCTGTGGAAAATAACACTTTTTTTTTCTTTCCTTTTTTTCTACCCTCAGATCTCACAAAATCTACTTCAAACTTCCTTAAGATTATTCCCAATTCATTCTTTCATCTTGTAACTCCCCCAAAAATTCTCTAGCAACATCCTTTTTAATTGAATAAAGTCTTCCAGACGAATCAAATGTCATATAAACAACCCCAGTAATTTGAGTTACTGCTAACAATTCACCAATATTACCCTCTCTGTCCTCAACTCCATAGGATGAGCTTCTCAACTCTATTCCTTGCTTGGTAACTACATGCGTTGGGTATTTTGGTCTCAATATTGACATTGACTCCACTTCATTCAAAACTTCATAATCTGTATCCATTGACATCTTAGCTCTCTTCTACTTTATTAAACAAATTCAAGCTTTACTAAAAATAATAAATTAATTAAATTAATATTTAGTCACTTTTATTTTTCTTTTGCAAAAATGCACCAATTTGTGGGGGTTTTGGCGGGAAGTTTCTATTATTTAACTAATTACGAGTGATATTAAGTAAAAAAGTTTGTGAAAATTGTTTAAATTTGAGAAATAAGAATGTGAAATCCCCGAGCATTTTTCTTCAAATCTTCAATTATTTTTCATAAAATAATCCTGAAGAAGGCTTAACTGCATCTTGGAATCAATCCAAGTGGAGATAATCCATTATCTTTAGTTTTTGAATGTGTATCTAGAAATTTTAATAACAAAGTTGGAGTCAAGAAATCAAATCTAGTTTAGGATATAACTAAAAATTAGTTGGGAATTCAAGCTTACCTTTAAGCTGGAACTTTCAATGAACTCTGACAGTGTATTCTCTTTTCTAGAATCGCCCACTTGATTCTTAGATATATTATCTAATGGTTGGAATTTCTGAGGTCGGCTTTCAGATATACAGAAAGAAATATAGTAATTGGGAACAATCTGGTCGGATGAGTAAATTTCACATTTCTTAAAAAGGGAAAAATCAATTAAATGTTTTTAATAGTTGAATTGATTAGTTAATATAATTACTTTAAAATAAATAGAATTACTTACCTGCATTTGATTATCCATATATATACTTCTCTGTTCCAAAGAAACTGAATTCGAATAATTCCAATTATTTTCTTTTGCTAAACTTCCATCAATTAATAATCTCTTTGGGTCAATATAAAGTCCTAATCCAATATACTTAACGAATGACTCCTTAATTGTCCAGTAGTGCATAAATTTAGAGATATCTTTCTGAATATATTCCCATTCTGATGGTTGGAAAGTATTTGCCATATTTTTCAAAAACTTCTCCTTAGCTTCTTCAATATTATTGTTTGATAACTTATTTCTTGAAGGCAACTCTGACTTCATTATGTCAATTCCCACAATATGTTTGGACAAAATAATTACCACAATATCTCCATCATGTGAAACATTAAAGTGAATTAATGGTTCTTCTGAGTTGTATTTATAATATGGTTTCATCCCTTTTTCTCGGATTATTTTCACCTGTTTTGAGGAAATACCATAATAATTCATTAAACTCAACTTCATTAACAACACACTCAATAAGGATCTTTTTCTATCATTTAGTATTTTATATCTAATTAAAGTATTACAAATCATTCAAATGAATATAATCTTTAATTATGCCATTAATATAGCACTTACTAAAAATAACATACCTTAAAATTCTCTCAAACTCCTCATCTTCCAATATCTCAACTCTGAGTTGATTAATTAGTTTATCAAAATCTAAATCACTAAATTCACTTAGAGTGCACCACAAAATACAAGCATCATTCAAATCTAAACTTTTTTTTAAATTTAACTCTTCCAACATGTCTTTAAGCAACATAAATATAAAGTAAAAAACATCAAAGGACAACCAAATAACCACTTCCAATACAAATTTTTTCTCTTTTTTTTTCTCACTTGTAAATCGCACCAACCCCTCTTTAGTCTCAACTCTTGTCATATATGCATTTTTGCCGTAACTTCTCATTTGCGCGCCCAGTTCTCGGCTGCCATTCAACATTTACCGCCAACACATAGGTGGTTTATGGCGGGAACTCCCACATTTGTAGGCAGGGACTTAGCGGTAAAATGTGAAATGCAATTAATGGGGTAAACAAAAAAAAAGGTTTGTAAATTATTGTAGTTTTCAAAAGTTGGGTTAAGAAAGTAATGCAAAAAATAACGATAGACATTATATGTTAAAAGAATTTAAAAGTTTTTGGGAAGAATAAACAAAGTTTGGATATTTATTTTGTAATAATATACACATTTAAAGCAAGAATTGTGGTAACATAAAATATTCTTACATGGTGTGCATGTTAGAAATAGTCCAAAAAATTAATTAAGAATTAAAAAAGGAGTGGAATTCCAAGAATATAGCACAACTAAGTAATTTTCTTTGAAAGCTCTATTATTCAAAGTACCTATTTAGTATAAATATAAATCACCTTATAATCATATACAATTTGAGGGGGGTGAGGTAAGTAACTAGATAGATTTACTAAAATTTGAATATAAAATAAAAGCTAATAAAAAAAGAATAAATGCAGTAAAGATCAGCATCTCCTTTTATTAAGGAAAATAATGATATGGTAATATACAAAGAGAATGATTTATTATCATATACAGATAATCCTTTGGGATTGTTACCATCTCGTTTTATTGTAAATTCAAAGAGTTATTGGAATATTACAGGTATATTTGTATGTATACTTAGACTATATGCATATTACCCGGTATGGTTATTATTAAACAACACAAGCAATGATTGGTATGTAAATAATGCTCCTTTTTTTATAGTTTACTCTTTAATTTTTGGTATGTTAAATTCTACTTTATATATATTAATATCATTTGGTGACCCAGGATATTTAAAAAGCTGTCCATCAACAAAGTTGAAACCAGTAGATAAAATTAGAGATCCATTAAAACTGAAATTTAATTTGGAATTGAGGAATTTAAAGAAGGGTAAAAGTGGAATGAATAAAAATGATACAGATAATGTGTTTGGATCTTCAGATGATGAGAATGATGAAGAACTGGATGAGTTTGACTTAGAAGCTGGGTCTATAAATCATTTACAAGTGATAAATCAATCTGCCAATGACACCAGCTTTGAAATTTTGGATGATAAATCATTAGCTGATGTTGGATGTGGTTCATCTTCAAATGAGTTGAATTTCTCAAATAGTATTTTAAAGTTGGGAAATGGTACAACATCTTTCCCACTTCTGAATGCAAGTAATTTGATAAAATCTCCAATAAGAATTGATAAGAGTACAGCCAACTTAAGCTTAGTAATGGAAAGTGCACCTGGGCAATTTCTAAATTCCATTGGAGTTTCCCAATTTTCTTTAAACAATAGTCGAATCTTAGATAATTTGTTTAATAATAATGAATCAGAATGTTGTAAGTTATCAAGAGATCTTTTAGATGGCGATAGGTCTCCTGAGTGTAGCTTCGCTAACTCGAGAAATTCAAATAGAGAAGAATTAACTTTTAGATTAAATCTACAAGATATTGAACAAAAAACACCAAAAGCAGACAAATTAACTCATCCCGTATCAAATTTGAACAGTAATAGTTTATCATTTCCGCTTTCTCCATGTTCCTCGGATGGAATTGACCCCCTACCAAGAGGAGAAATGAGTACTACTAATCTCAAAAATAGCTGTTTTCAAAGTAATGATGGCTACTTTGTTTTTAAAGAGGGTAAAATGTATCAGAATGGGGTCAGATTAAGATTTTGTGATTACTGTAGAATGTATCAACCACTTCGAACAAAGCATTGTACCTCATGTGAAAGATGCATTCGGACTCATGATCATCACTGCCCCTGGCTTGGAGTCTGTATTGGTGAATATAATAGATGCAAGTTTTGGTGGCTTTCTCTTGTTCAATTTCCAGAGTGTATTTGGATTCTTTACTGCATTTCTATTTGCCTTTTCAAGGCAGATCTTAATAATAACCACCCAACCATTTTTGATGTATGCTCCATGATTTTTATTGCTGGAAATGCACTTTTTATTGCTTTTCTTTCTCTATTACTTGTTGTATACCACCTTTTTCTTGCCTATAACAACCTAACTACCTGGGAGAATCTTGCTTGGAATAAGATATCATATCTAAAACCATTTCCAGATACGCAAAACTCACCGTTCTCCAAAGGACACATATATAATATAGCAATCTTTTGCATTCCCTATTATGTGGACGATCTCATAATAGGCGAAGAAGGAGAGATAATATGGGAAAGGAAACCTCCAGACAATGTTTAGATTAATTTAAAAACCTCTAGTACTAATATGGATTTCCTAATTTTTAAGAATCTTATTATATTCTTTGTTTATAATTTTCATATCCTAGGAAATGCATGCATTTCTATATTTAAAAAGCCCGCCTCCCCACGTGTGTGTAAAGTTGACTAATTGGTATGGGCAGGGTTTTCGTTTTTAAATGGGATAAATTCGACGCCATTCATATATGGTTGTAAGACTTTGGGTATCCTGAGACCTTCAGCTGTCTGGTAGTTTTCAACAATGCAACACATGGTTCTTTGAATCGCACACAATGTACCATTAAGGAAATGGCAGTAACGTTTCTCACGTTCTCCTTCTTTTCTGAATCCTAAACGACATTCAAGCGCCCTAGACTGGAAGTCTGTGCAGTTTGAGCAGGAAACAAGCTCTCTATATGAATTATATCCGGGGAACCAAGCTTCTAAATCATACTTTTTTGCTGCAGCGTCATTAAGAGCTCCAGATACAATGGAAATAACTCTATAAGGTAATTCTAAAGATCTATAAAATTCTTCAGAAACACTAATCATTTCCTCGTGGATCTTATTTGAGTCTTCTGGTAAAGTAACACAGAACTGTTCAACTTTTTCAAATTGGTGGATTCTAAAAATACCCCATGTGTCTTTACCATGGGCTCCAGCTTCTTTTCTAAAACATGTCGAAGTACCGGCATATTTAATTGGTAAGTCTTTTTCCTCAAATGTCACATTGTGGTGCATTGCAGCTATTGGTTGCTCAGATGTGGCTATTAAGAATAAACTATTGGAGTCAACTTCACCTTTGCTGTTATCAGAAGGAATATGATAAAGGGTCTCCTCAAAGTCTTGTAACTCAGCTGCCTTACCCATTAAATCTCTTTTCATAAAATATGGTGGCTGAATTGCTCGATATCCTTTCTTCAACAAAAAGTTCATAGCATAGTGGGTAAGAGCCATGCTCATTACTACACCATAATCCTTTAAAAAGTAACCGCGGTGGCCTGCCAACTCTGCACCTTTCACACTATCATAAAATCCTAATTTGCTCATAACCTCATTATGGTGTAATTTTCCAGGTGTTCCATCAACTTTGATATCTGGAATTTCTCCCCATGTTCTTAACACAAGGTTATCGTCCTCTGTATTGGAAATTGGAACATCAGGTTGTATAACATTACCAATTTTATGCCAAAGCTTATCTCTTGTTTCCTCAGTTTCCAATGCTTGTTTCTCAATGATTGGGAGATTCTTCTTTAATTGTGCACTTTTATCTTGTAATTCCTTGCAATCTGCTTTTGGATCTTTTTTTTTGATTTGAGCAATTTCCTTTGAAATTGAATTCAACTCCTTCTTGCTCTGCTCAAGTTTAAATACATCCTCTCTCCATTTCTGATCCACTTTAACAAGTTCCTCAAGAGTCTCCAATCCTTTATACCTCGCCACCTCTGATTCAGCTATCTTTTGATAATCCCCGCCCTTCTCCACTCTAATTCTGTTAATATCTATAGGCATTCTTTAACACTTACTAAAATAAATGATGATTGATTTTATTCGTCAAAAGTTTTCCTAAATTATTTTAACCAATTTATTCTTAACTGAAATTGTTCAGGGTTAATTTCAATTGCTTTATATTGAAGATGGAAGTCCCCTCAACCATTTTTTGTCTTTTTTTTTACGTATTTTATTCATATTTATGTGAGCCAATTTGTCAATAGTTATTAATTAAATTATATTATACTACTTTGGCGCCATAATTTTTTAAATATTTAAAAATAAAAATAATTAAGGGTAAAACTCAACAGATTTGAATTTTTGTAAATTTATTCCTATTTCCCAAAATAATTTTGAGTTTCTAATGACAGATTTCTCCTTCTTAACTTCTTGCTCCCATTATTTCTTTTTTTTAAGATTATCAATCATTTAGTCACAGTATAAAATGCACTTCATGCGGCGCCAATCTGTCATGGCGCCATTAGTTTTTAATTCATTTAAAAAAATAATTAATGCAAATTTGAAGAAAATAAAGTACAAAAATTATAAAAAAGAAAACCTGGTATAAATAGCTTGAGATATTTAACTAAATATGTACTTTTATTAAGCTTATTAGAAAATTTCACGATTTAAAATTACCCTTTATTTTCAATACATTTTTTTTTGGCAAATTTCGAAGTATCGGCATTAGGCGCCAAAAAACAACTTTATAGATTTTCATCATTCAATTTGCATACATCAAAAACTGACGATAAATCAGTAATTGGAAAGATCAGAACCTAACAGAAGGAGGAAATAATTAATGAATATCGTTAATTTATACGTATTTTTCTTAATCTAAGTTTTATCTTGGAAATGGATGCAGGCAGGTTTGATAATAGTAATTTTAGATATAAAACTAAAACAAATAATTATAAATGGTTTTACTCTGATAAAAGAACGAGAAGATACAACCAAAATGAATTTTTAGGGTTTAGGCCGGAACATTCCTCTTATAATAGGTATGATCAGACTTTTTACCATAATAACTCATGGAAAAGAAGAGGCTTGCATAAATACAATGGGAATAGAGTATATAATAGTCCAAGTATTCAAGAAAGATCGACTTTTGAATGGATGAAGCAGTATGAAAGCATGTTATGGGATACTTATGAAGATGTGAAATTGGACTCTTGTAGACAAAATGAAAGTACAAACAACAATAATTTGCGTTTTTATTCTAATATAAGAAATAACACAAAAAATGAGGATACTAATGATACTAGCAATAATAGCGATAATCAAAAATCTTATGATATACCTGAAGAAATAATTGTTCAGCAGAAAAAACTATTGGAATCCAGGAAGAAAAATACATGCATAAGATGTCTTAAAATACATCCCCAAGAAAAATGTAAAAAATTGAGATGCCATATATGTTCTAGCAGATTTCACTATGTACAAGATTGCCCCTGGAGGAAAAATTCAGATGACTCCACTAGGTTATGTGAATCATGTAACGGAGGAAACTATTATTTGAATTCACGTTTGGACTTTTCAACTTACAGAAGGCTAGTTTGCAGTAATCATAGTAACAATAAACACGAAAATATGTCTTCAGAAGTAACAAAAAATACTCGTATTCATCCATGTATTAAGAAGGGATATGAAGAAAGTATATTAATTATAGGAGATAAGGATTCCACGGAGACAATTAAAGACTTAGATATTGAGTGCTATAATTGTTCTGGAACTGGCCATATTATTTGTAAAAATGAAGTTCCTTTCAAGGATGTAGTCAAAAAAGCTTACTGTGCTCTTTGTGGAAATGTTGGACATAATTATCAACTTTGTAATAGATTTAAGGCAAAATTTAACGAAAATATCTCTGGAAATAACAGCTTAGGAAATAAGAAATACTATCATTCAAATGAAAATGATGAGAGTGAAAGTGAAAGTGAAAGTGAATGTGAATGTGAGAGTGAAAGTGAGAATGAGATTGAGGGTGAGAGTGAGAGCGTGAGTGAGGGTGATGAGGATGAAGAAGACTATGAGGATGAGTATGACGAAAATGACGAGGATAACGATAATGATGAGGGCAATGAGGATAACAAGAGCGAAGAAAGTTATAAGAACGACGATCTTGAAGATAGAAATTACGATGAAGAAGAAGAAGAGATTGTAGTTGATGAAGATAAAGCAATAGAGCATACAAGCGCAAATAGTTTTAGAAAAACAACAAACGGATCTCGTGACTACGAAATTCTGGCAAACATCTCAAAGAAAGCAAAGACAAAACAATTAGAAGAAAGGATTAACCTATCAAAGAGTATGGAAAGAGATCCTAATTATAGTGAGTGTTTTAGTAGTGTTAGTGCAAGCAGCGAAAGTGAAATAGACACAAATCATTTTTTAAATCAAAAAAATGAAGCATTTCACATAAAGAAAACGAAATCTCAATTTGAAAGTAAAGTAAATCCTTTCCATAGGTTTAAAAGGGCAAGAAATCCCTTTAAAAATAAATCTCTTTTTAAATTAATGGGTAATAGTAACAGTAATCAAAATGAATCTAAAATTAAATCAGCGTTTGTTAGAAATAAGAACATCTATAAATCTAGGAAAAAGTCAAGAAGATCCGCTTCTAGAAGTAGAAGAAAGAAGTAAGTCTTTATAGGTACAACACTTTTGGAGGAGCTTAGAATATTGATGAAATACACATTTTCGAAAAAATATGTTTATTACATGCTATTATTACTATTAGATGGCGCGCATTTATATTTTAATAAAAAATTTATACTAATAAATATTATTCACTAGGATTAAAGATTAATATAATATAATTTAAAGTATATCTGTAACTTTTATTAGCTTAGAAGGACGAATTTCAGTTGGATTTTTTATTAACAATTTATTAATAGAAATGGAGGTCATTCCATCCGAGTATTGCGAAAAACTTATATTTCAAGGGGCAGAAGCTGTAAGTTAATAAAAAATATTGATTTAAATTCATTGAATAACATTGGAAACTGCGTATTAGAGAATATATGAGACGACTTTATTAAATAAAAAAGTTGTGATTAAACACAGATTTGAAAAGAAGTATAGGCATCCCCAATTAGATAAAAGTCTAAGAACCAGTCGTATTTTGAGAGAATCTAGAAATCTAGTAAGGTGTAACCAAAAGGGTATAAACTGCCCAAATGTTCATTTTGTTGATGTTGACAATGGAATAATCATTATGGATTACATACAAGGAACAACATTGAATGATTACTTGAGTGATATAATGTTGAATTCTAGTAATTATGATTTAAAATTATCAGGTATTTGAATAATTCAATATCCATAATTTCATGTATTTTTAACTATAATTTTTTAAAAATTTACTATAAAAAACATTTATTTTACACATTGATAGATATTTCTACATTAATAGGAAATGCAATCTCAAAACTACACGGCCAAATAATTCATGGAGACCTGACTACTTCAAATATAATAATAAGCAATAACTTTAATCAAAGTGAAGTAATTTTTATTGATTTTGGGTTAAGTTACTCTGATTCTTTGACTATAGAAGATAAAGCCGTTGATTTATATGTACTGGAAAGGTCGCTTGAAGTTACACATCCAAATATTAAGATTGTGAGTTAAAATATGATAGCTTATTTGATTATCAATTGACTTTTTTTTTTTTTATTTCTATCAAATAGATGGACAATATTCTAAGCACATATTGTAAAGCACACCCAGACGGAAAGTCAATTCTAAACAAGTATAAACAAGGTAAGTGAAAGGAATAGACAAAACTTAAGTTATTTTTATTATTTTGAATATAGTTCAAGCAAGAGGAAGAAAAAAGGACTAATTTTTTTTTAATGTTCTTTTTGATAAATACATTCATTCATTTTTTAAATTATTTAGTATATATTACGTGTATATATTGTAATAATTGCATGCAATATATACAAAATAAATAAGAAAAATAATTTAATGCATGTAAGTACTATAAATTAATATCGAAAAAATGATTAAAGCAGAATTTATAAATATTAAACCACTTAATAAATATTTAGTTAAATTGACTTTAGTTAATCAGAATTTTTAGAATTAGCAAATTATCATTTTTTAAAATGATTATTATATGTTAATATGCTTTACTTAGTTTTTAATAATTTATTTTTGATTTTTATTTAATACCGGTGTTTGCATGTGTGGGGAGGTTCCACATTCTTTTTTTATTCTAAAGGTCAAAGTAGACGTTTACGGAATACCTGTGTGACAATTAAAAACAAATTAAAAAAAATAAAAATTTATTAAAATTTAGTGAGAAAAAAATAAAGAGAAAAGTTTTGGAGATTAGATTTTGATTGAAATGGAAACAATATAACTAAAATCTCAATAAGTTCATGATATTGAAATAGAAAATTTTCCAACTAAAAAGGGATTTTTTAAGAATTAAATCGCAAAGTTAAAATTAAGGAATTGAAGTTAAAAAATATTGCAATTTAATATTGATTCAGTAATGGAAGGAAATATAATCAAAAGAAAATGTTTTTGAAAGTATTATATTTCGTGGTTTTTTTCAGTTACTTGGTAAACTTGAGGTCAGATGCATTTTTAAGAAATGATTTAACTGACAGTTATATTCAAGAATACTTGGACAAGATATATTTGGAGAAAGACTTAATTTACTTCGAGGATAGTTTGAGTCCTACGGAGAAACCTGATACCTCAATTAAAAGTAGTTTAGCAAGTAATATGTTGAATGTACATAAAAATCAAATTTTGAATAGTCTGGGAGGAACAGAAAGACTTATTGAGTTAATAAAATTATTAGAAAGCGATGCACAGGAAGAAGAGGAGGAGTCCATAGATGAGGGTATTGAACTAAAAGATTACTTTGATAAAATAATATTGAGTTCAAATTTGGATAATAACTACTATCACTATTTAACTGAGATTGATGGGGGAAAATTCGGGAATTTTGATGGATTTGGAACCAATAGGTTAAAAATTAGCTTTTCAGAGGTTAACAAAAATAAGTTTTCAAACAGAATGAATAAAGGAGTAAAGGAATACAAATTTAAATCCAAGTTGGATCCAGTTATTGACAAAGAACATAAATTGGGAGAATTTGATCATAAAGAAAAAAATAGGTACATAAAAGAAGGTTTCTTAGCATATTCTTCAGGATATTATTTGGTAAAAAGGAAGAATCTCAAAGAAAATGAAGTTGACAAATATAATTATTCTATTAAAATTGAGTCTCCAATGGAACTTATTGATTTTAACGAACTAGTTTTATTGGATGAGATAAAGCTTTTATATAAAAAGAAAGTTCATTTTAAGCATAATAATGGCGACCAAAATACTTTTAAAGAAGATTCTAATCACAAGAAAGTCAATCAAAAGACTCAGAATGGATTTGGGGTATTTTATAGTGGTGATGAGAATTATGGAGAAGAGGATGATTACGAAGAATTGGAGGATTATGAACTTGAGGAAGAGTATCAAAGAGTAAAAATAGCAAAGAACTTTTTAACAAGGGGATATCCTGTTTGTGAATTAAAATGTGTTGTCAGGGATTTACAAAACAAGGTACAGTGGACTGAAAAAATTGGAAAATTTATAGTTGAGAATAAAGTGAATAATAAAGAACAATCAGAGATAAATATTATAAATGGTAACAATTGGTGTGACAGATTGATCTTTCACAATTGTATAGGGTTTGAGTTGGAGTCAGTGAAGATAAGCATTATGAATGAAAAATTGCTGGAAAAAGTACACTTTGTTGAAAATGTATTAGGCCCTCAAATAAACAATCAAATTGAAAAATATTTTAATAATTTATTTAAAGATTTACCAAGTAAAGTTCTTAAACCCAAACAAATTGGTAAAATGATAATACTAAATGAGTTTTTGGAGTCTAATGGATTTATTATATCCAGAAATAAACAAAAAAAGAATGAATTATTGATGAGATACGAAAAGATTTCAAAGTTCTCTTGGAATTTAATAAGCTTAAATCAAATTCTCAGAAATGTAAAACATAAGCTCAAGATTAATCATTTGAACAAAGGTTTTACAGTACTGAATTCATCATCTGGATTGTTAATAAAAAAAGATGATCCATTAGTTAATGTAATAAAACCAATTATCAAGCAAAAGTTTGTACTCGATATTGAACAAGTCTTGATATTTATACAGAATATATTATTTCTACTAAAATATGAAAATTCCAATAATAAAATTTTTCTTCCATGGTATAATAAATTAACTAAAAATGTTTTTACTAAGCAAAATAATTTCATTAATTCCTTATTTTCTGAGTATAATACTCTAGTCAAACTTTTTGGCCAACAAAAGTTCTATAGCAAAGACAGATTCTACAGGTTTCATACTTTTAATATTTATTCTTTAATTTCACATTATAAATCATACGAAAATAATAACCATAAGAATAAATTTGGAAAAACTATTTATTCATCTGAAATTCGAGTTTTTGTGATTAATACAACTCTTACATACTATGACCAAATAAAGATTAATAACATCTTTAGAAAAAAAAGTACTCATTCAATGAATAATTCAGACATCCCCATAAATATCAATGATATTGATATTGAAAACTTCAAATACTTAAAAGAGTATTTCTCTCCATTAAAAAATGAGATTGAACAAGATGAATGGGAAGGAGGAGAATTTGACGAGGATTATGACGTGTATGAAAACTACTTTAGAAATATTCAATCAAGAAAAACTAATACTGGTGATTATGTAATAGAAACCCCAAAACTAATTAAAAAATCAGTGGGAATTAAGGGAAATATAGAATTCAACCCAAATCATTTAGTTTTCCAAAATAACTTGAGTAATTTTGGTTTCAATATTGCATTTATTAATTACATTTATCAAAATTCTTTGAATTTGGATGATTCTGTAATCACAAGTCCTCCTTGGTGGATGGTTTGGCAGTCCCAGTTCTATCCAAGAATATCTATTATAGACAGTAATAAAGAGCAAGATCTTAATCTTATGGAGAATCCTGACGAGTTCTCAAGAGAAATGAATTCAACTTGGTTGGAACTTCCAGTAAATTCTGAGAACCCAAACTCTTTTCTTGATCTGGGGTCTTTTATACCTAAAGAAATTATATCAAAAGAAATTCTAGAATCTGTTATTTTAGAAAAGATTGAGCTTGTAAACCCTGCCGGTATAAAGAAAGGAGATTTAAATTATAGTAAAAATAAGGATAATATGTGGGAAATAATTAAAGAAAAACAACAATTTTATATAAGTAAATGGAAGAAATTTGATTTAATTAATGATCCAAGTAATTTGTTCTTTTATAACCTCTTTAGTAAGAAACAGACCCTTTCAGCAAACTCAAATTTTAATTCCACCAAATTTTATTTTAATCCATGCATTATTAATATATTTAGTGAAAGCAATAATTCTGAATGGCTTACAAATTGTAATGCCAAGTGGAAAATATACTCATTCTTGTTTGAAGAATTTATTTCTACAATTAATCACTACTTAAACATTTCAACATTTTTTGATTTACTCAATGAAATAAAAATTCTACTTGTAGTTCAAAGTCAAATTGGGTAAACCAGAAAAAATTGGAAAAATACTAAGAGATAGAGGCTCAGGAAAAAAAAGGGAGAGGAAATTTTAAATGGGACTTCTTCATTTTGAATTATGGCCTTAAAACACAATGCAAAAAACATAATAAAGAAAATCATCTTTTCACCCTTCTACCACTGTTCCCACCACTTTTCATATTCATATTCATACTCCTACTCTTATTCTTCTCCCTCCTCTATTTCCTCTTTTTCTATGCGTTAAATACATCTACATGTACTCACTTTTCCTTTTTTGGTATACAATTAATTACAAAAATTTGGGCGGGAAACAGAGAAAACTTATTTAATAATATATGTAATATATTAATATATATTAAATTAGTATACAATATATATTAATAAACAATATAATATACATAAAGTATTTAATGAAAACCAAGTGAATAATAAAAGGTAAAAGTTGACTGTTTTCAAAACCAAAAAAGAAACAAAAGATTTTTCAAAGAAAATCTATAAATAATATTAAAATCATCTATTTATATGTATATATTGATAGATAGAAAGATAGAAAGGTAACCTGGCACAATATATATATATATATATATATATATAAATATATATATGTAATATATATAATATTACATAGTAAAAATACGTTAATAAACAATCATTCATATAAAGAATTGGGAATAAAGAGAACCAAAGTATTTATAGCGAAATAAGAATGGCAAAATCTAGTTCTGGTAAAGTTAAAGGATCAAATAAAAGTATGATAATAAAAAGGGAGAGTCAGGTAAATGAAGAAACAAAAAGAAGGTTGATTATTAAGGGATCGAAATGCAAGGAAAACATACAAAGTTTGTTGAAAGATTTATTTAAGATTTTCCCAAGGGCTTATACCAAAATTGTTAGAGGCATTACAAAGGGAGAGCTGATAACTTCTCCATGGGTAGATTTTCACAAGATGGAACAACTATCCTATAAGCATGGTTCAAGTATAAGTATATTTGCAAATAGCTCTAAGAAACACCCATTTAGATTAATCTTCACAAGATATTATGATAGCCATATTTTGGATATGTATGAATTCAATGTACTAAATTATAAGGGAATTTCCCCAATTGTGGAATTACCAAAGTATGGATCAAAACCAATAGTAATTTGCCAAGGAGCTCCTTTTGAATCTGACGATGTTTATAAAAGCATGAGAGCAATGTTTTTTGACACTTTTTCAGGTCCAATAGTTAGAGGATCAAAACTGTTTCTCAAAGGATTTGATCATTTAATCCTCATTACAGCTTATGAATCTAAGACAGAGAAAAATACTGATCATTCTTCAATTATTGGATTACAGGATTCTAAGATTTATATTGATATTAGAAGTTATTTAATCCACTTAAATAAACCAACAGAACATATACCAAATGAGTCACTAATTAAATCAGATCAAAGCCTTATTTTAAATGGATCACCGAGAGCAATTTTATCAGAGATTGGCTTACAAATAAAGATGGAATTAGTTAAGCATCAGATACCAGATAAGAGCTTACTGAAGTCAGCAATGATGATTCCAAGAGAAATTAAACCTAAAAAGGTTAAGAATATAACAACAAATGTTTTAGGAGAGTCAATTGGAAGAATCCATGTTGGTAAACAGGATTTAAGTACATTAAATACTCCTCATGCAAACATTTTATCAAAGATTAACCGTAATACAGAGTAAAGATTTGATTGTTATAACAATTTAATAATATAAATCTAGTTTTTTACTTTATATATGTATATATATATATATATATATATATATATATATATATATATATATATATTAGTATTATACATTTAATTAGCTTGAAAACTAAGCTTTTTATAGTATTTAACCCCAATCAATATCATTTAACATACTATATCCAACAATATTTATCTCTCTGTTTTTTAGCTCTAATATCCAAGATGTCTTCTCTTGATAAGCTTGAATTCACTGACTTAACTACAGTCTTATACTTAAACATTCCATCCTTTTCTCTATAGGAATATGTATTACTTTTGCTTATTACAGACAAGTCATTATCTATATCATTAGTACTAATATAGTAATATTCACTAGTTGAAACCAAATCACAAGAAAATTCCCTCTCAATTATTAATGTTCTTTCACTTATAATATTTATCACTTTTCTACTTTCTTTAATTAATGTATTCGGATGTTCAATTTCTATATAATCACCAACTTTAAGTTCTTGTTGAAATTTTGTATGAAAACCCTGTACTGTGGTGTTTGATGTTATAATTCTTCCTTCCCCTTTCTTTTTCTTCTCTTTACCTTGAAAATTAAATGGTTCAGAATTTTCTGATTTATTATCAAGTTTTTCTTTTAAATTAATATTTCTAGTATTATTACTTTTGTTATTAGTTTCCAAGCCTACTCTCTTAAACTTGATTTTTCTTACTCGGCTGTAGATATCGTCACTAGATTCTTTCATATTTATTTATTTCTCAATTGCATCAGAAGGAAAACACCCATTTAATTTCCTAACTTTGCCTCCATTTCAAGGTTAAGCTCAATTACTTGACAAACTTTATTGACAAAAGTGGCTCAATCTAAAAAAAACAAACCAAAAAAAATTTGTTTGTTACCTCCTTTTATTTCCTTATTTTAATTAATTAAATAATTTTTACTTACAAAGTTTTCTTTCTTTCTTTTTTATTGCATCAAATTCTCTTTCCATTAATTAATCTACATACTTTTGGCGCCATATGTGGCCCGATACCGGGATGAAAAAATATTAAAAAATTGCATGCATGCAAAAAAATTTATTAAAAATCGATGTGGAAAAAGTAATATTGGAAAGGAAAAGTATGTAATTAAAGGTTTTATTAGATTAAAGTTCAAGTCAGAATAAAGTTAGAAAATAGGAGACGAGTATTAAGTAATTAATAAATACAAGAAAAGCAAAGGAAATAAATTATTTATTTGTATATATAGAGAAAAATAACATTTAGAAGCAGAAAACAGATAAATTTTTCAATTATAATAAAACAATTACTAAATTTATTAATATATTATAAGTTATAAATTGTATTTGTATATTATAATAGTATTAATACTACTATTATTATTTATTATTGTTATTACTATAAATACTACTATTACTAGTAACATTACCAGCAGTGTTGAAACTATAAATAATAGCATTACTGTTGTTTTTGCTTTAAATAATACAATAAATACTACTAATAATACTAAAATCATAATATTAATACTTCTACCAATACCACTAATAATACACAATCAATATTTTATTAAGTATAAGTTGGTTAAAAGGCAAAATTCCCTCAACTTTAAGATACAAAAGGAAACAAAGAAAATTTATTATTAACTAATATTTGAGAAATATGAGTTTAAATTACACGACAAAATTACAATACTTATTTGGAATCATATTATTACTTGGTATTGTCCATTCATTAGTATTTGACCAAGCTAAAGTTGATTGGATATTTAGTAGACAAGCTGATGCTTGGTTAACAAACTTAAGATCTTATTCTACTATTTATGAATATTCTCAAATAGAAGGTACTCCAGACAAATCCAAGTTATTTTCAAATTACAAAACAGCTTCCAATGAATCAATGGTTTTATTTGAAGAAAATGTTGATCATCTCTTTGACTATTTCTTTTATGGATTTGGAGTGGAAATTGTTGAGTTTGCTACACAAAGTAATACTACTGTTGACGAAAATGACTTCAAATTCAAAAGGATTAATAGGAAAAAAATAATGGACAAGCTTAGACAAAAAACCCAGTTTAAAAACAATATCAGAAGCTTAAAAGAAGAGAATCCTGATGAAAATAACAATAGGTTAAATATCCTACAAACTTCCTTTTATTGGCCAAACGAGACAGAGAAGTGGGCTAAGATTAGTTTCTTAGAGTCTGGTTCGATTACAGAAACTAATTTTACTATGAGTACCTATAGAAATGAAACGGGACTTTTGACAAATCCAAAAGAATTAGTCCTTGTATTTGAGGTTTTGGAAGATAATGCTTTTAGATGGGGAGGTAATTATGTTTGCCAGGAATTAGTACAAGAACAACTTTCTACTGAATCAAATCCTCCTTCTTACATCCCAAGTGAAACTCAAAAAGCTAATGTTCTTGCAAAAAAAGGTCAAACATTATGGTATGGATTTTTAGTTACCTATCCTGAAGGCCAAATGACCAATATTGGAAGTTTTGCTAGCCCAGGACCAGAAACCACTGATGAAAAACTTCTTATGCACATCTTTTCCAGATACTTTGCATTTACAGAACCTTTCATCAAGCAAGGAAAGTATCCTGAAATTGGAAAATATGATGGTGTTATGTCTATCGTTAGTGATACTGGAGTCATTAGTACAGGAAGTACATTTTATTACCTTAAAACTGCCACAATCTCATCACCTTCAAATCCTGGGCTTGTTGTTCCTCCAAAGTTCACGGGAAGTGCAGACAAATACCCATCCAAGCATGATCCCTATGACTTCCAAGATCCACTAGGACCTTTATTTGTACCTGGAAAACACTGTAGTGAATTTTTGTTAAATCACTAGAATAGATTATTTTAATACTTACTTTTAAAGAAATACTACTTAAGTCTGTTAAATGGTTAAACTCTCTTAGAATAAATACTTATCTAATAAACACACACACACAAAAGTCAAATAATTAGTTTTTGTCATTTTTTGACATATTTCGGACATTTTCTTATTTTGAAAGTTTATCATTTTTACATGTTCAATTAATATTTGATATCCCAGACGTTTTGGCGGGCAATTTCATTAGTATTTTTGTGTATTAAGTTAAACTATAAAAAGAAAAATATATTTTAATTCATTAAAATATATTGTAAAGAAAAGATGGAAGTTGGAACACACTTTAATTTGAATTAGAGGAAATTTTTGGTACTAGCAGATTATTGAAAAGTTTCTTAGAGTGAAAACTGAAAAGCTTGAGTATATTTTGTGAATACCGTTTTTTTGGACGTGTGAGATCAAAGCAGATTGGGAATTTGAGCATCATTTAAGTTCAAAAAATGCCTCCAAATCTAAGAAAGAAGAGAAAGAGGCCATCTAAGTCACTAGTGGAAGATGAAAAAGAGAATCAGTCAAAGTTGGTTGGATTCAAGACTAGTATTGTCAGACCAATAGTAAATCCAAAGTCAGAAATACTGGATTTAAAAACATTAAGCGATTCTAAAAACGACGAGAATCTTATAAATACGTTGAATCAATTTGATTTAGACCACAACTTTGGTCCATGTAGTGAAATTTCCAGATCTCAAAGACTTGAAAGAGGCAAGAAATTTGGGATATCTATAGACTTGAATATAGAGAAGGCTATAAATGATCATTGCGGAGATCATAATAGTGAAATGTCAGTTTCAATAATAGATAAACTTATGAAGCACTACGTTGATTAGCATTTAGTTGCAATATAATTTTATTATTATTAATTATATTATAATTATTATTGTTAATTCTTTAATATTAAAAAAAAAAGAGAATTTGGCGCCATTTAAAAATATATTTAAATAATTGGCATTTCAAACTACTGTCAACAAAAGTAAGAGGAGATTTATTATTTTTAGTATACGTTAATTTGTGTAGAATATACTGAGTTTCTTTTTCATGATATCAAAAGTGTTAGAGAGAAGAACCACGGCTCCAGAAAATGTTCTACCTGCTTTTAATCAGGACTACTCTATACTAGAGGATTGCCTAGGCCACCAATCAGTGGTAAAGATTACAAGATTACATGACACAAAGAAAAGGAGCAAAGTATGCGGTATAGATTGGACATGTGATGGGGATAAGCTTGTTTATAGTGCTAGAGATAGTATACAATTAATGAACCCTCAAATGTATGTGGCAGAAACAAGCATTCCAGGGCAATGGTTTAAGGCAATTCCCAGTAGTTTGAATCCTTTACAGATGATTTGTATTGCTCTGAATAAACCTTGTATAGAATTTTATGATCTTAGATCAGGATTATCACATTTTGAGATTAATATTCCAAATGACTCTTTTCTAAACGTAGCTTGGTCAAAGGATGATAAGACAATAGTAACGGGAGATAGAACTGATAACTTATATGCAATTGATTTGAGGTTTCCAAAAAGCTCAAAACTTCCAATACCGATTTTGAAATCAAAAAATAGTGGTGAAAACGAAACTAAAGTAGACTTAGATGATACCAATGAAAGGCCAAAAAAAAGAGATCTTCCTTATTTTATTCAAAGTCACAAAAAATCTTCAGAAGAAATTAATGATATTACGTTTAGTTCAGACAGTAAGCATTTAATTATGGCTAGAAATGATGGAAAGCTGGAAATAATCTTTTTGGAGAATTCAAGAGATATTCTAAATCAAAATAAGTCAGAGCTTATTCAAACACATCTTTATAGCTCATTAATTGTGACCGAATTTTCAGATATAATCGCGAGTTTTGGACAAGATCAGACTATTTCTCTTTTGGATTTACCTTCCAAATCAATAGTTTCAACACTTGGAGGAATAGATGGCATTGCAACTAGTATAGAGTTCAATAATACAGGTGAGATAATATCAACAGCAATTTCTTCAGAAAAAAAAAAGCCAAGTGAGGATTCTAATGATACATTAATGCTAAACAATACTCAATTAAAGATTCTTAGTCGTTTTGATGTTCCTGGTAGAATAACATCGTCATCTTGGCACCCTTATAGACAAATTTTGGCTTTAGCTTGTAATTCCTTAGAATCTAATAATGCTAATAACACGAGCAGCTCAAATAGTGGAACTAACACCTCATCAATACATTATAATAAGATAATTTCAAGTGGACTAAATGGACCAAATATTCCATTTGTCGGATTTCTAACAGTAGAATAATTGACTTATAATAACTAAGAGGATAAAAGATAAAGAGAATATAAGAATTATATAACTACTAGCTTCTTTTCTCTTAAATTTTTAGACAACCTACAATTATATACCTAATTGCCTTCTATTGTAAGCCATTTCCCCTTTTTAATTAATATTATTACTAATTATTGTTGTCAGTCTGTGCCTACTCCAGTCAGCTCAGGCCATTTTGATAGCTTCCAGGAAATGTTCTTATTCTGACTGAATAAAGCATATTTCATGCATGCAAGCATTCCCGCCTTTTAGTTTGTTGCATGGGCGGCACAACTAACGTGTGAGGTTCTATTCACGTTTAGAGTGCTTTTTACTGGCATTCATCCATTCAGCAAAAGGAGTCCCTTTGGTGATGTATCTTTTGATGAAAAAGTCAAAAAATAGAGCGAAATAGGAGATGTACATAAGGCAGGCAAATATACCATTGGTTTTAACGAAATAGCAACCAACTTTGAGGGGCTGAGTTAGATGCTCTGTAGGGAAGACGTTCACAAAAGGATGCTTATAAGAGTAATAAATACCGGAGGTAGTAAGAATGGTACCAATAATCATTTGAATGATTTGGAGGACTGTGATAGCCATGCCCCATTTTGGTTTTTTCCCACAGGAGGAAAGATAGTAATAAAAGTACATAATGGAGTGGACGAAGTAGTTAATGGCACAAAAGAGGACTCCAATGGTTTGGCAGTGGGCGTATGCATCCCATGTATATAGAAGTACGGTAAGGTGGTGGAACCAATGTAAAAAGGAAAGTGATTTTTTTCTAGCTATAATAAAAAAAGTATCAATTAATTCAATGTACTTTGAGTATACGAATAAACTAAGCCATAAACCTGTTGGGCCTTTCGTTAATTGAGCTATTTGGGGGGAGCAGATAGAGAAGAGAAAGCCATACTTAAAAAGGTTGTTTAGAATATATGGCATCAGACGGAGAGTTCCAATCCATGAGAAAATCGCCAGAAAAAGATTCCAATATTTCAAATGCTTTTCTAATTTTAAAGGACTTCGTTTCTTCATGATTTTTGGTCCAAGATAAATGAAGAATGCATAGATTATACAGATTATATGCGCCAAATAATAGTTATCATTAGTCCAAAGGAACAGTTTTAACCCATCCCAATTTCTTTCAATTGGAAGAGTTATATACTTGAACCATGGAATTTCGTTTAAAATATTTATATGCTCGTTATTCATGGGAATTCCCCAAACTCCGTTAATGTTATCTATAACGTACCCATCATTACTATTTTTTATGATCATTTTTGTATACTTTACTAATTTTTTTTTAAATATAAGTTTCTTAATTAGTTAATATTTTATTGCATTACAATATGAAGTGAGTTTTAATTTAGTATAGAATGCTGTAAGAAATGGTTTAATGGATTCCTAATCTGATCATTAGTGTGAAGAGAAATACTAATGATTTAATTAATTATTGTATTTGAACTCCAAATAATGAAAAGTTGAAGTAAAATAACAATATTTCTGATTTTCTCAAAGTATTTAAAAAATACCTCCAAGCTTGTACAGACAAAGTTTATATATTCAAAATATTGGTTCCCCTTTTTTTTCTATATTATAAACATATATCTATTTTTTCTCCTCTTTAAATGGATTATCTAATTTAATACAAGTTTTACTTAAATATGACAAAAAAAATTGCCAATTAATTTCAAACTTGCCATTACTTGATCACCTAATTAATTTAAAGTGTTAAATTTTCATTTAATAATATATTTTATTTATTCACTCAGGCTAATACCTTGTTTTCCCCTCACTTATCCCCACAGTAATTACATAAATAACTTCAAGACTTGGTTGTATTGGCGCTAAAGAGTTTAGGCGGCATTTTCGAGAATTATTTTGAATTGAATTAATAGTCTAAAAAAAATTTATATTTATATTCTTAAACGAAGAAAACTAAAAAATAGTTGTAATTTGTCATTGAATTCTTTAAGTTGATTAATCATTATCACGTAATATTTATAATTGTACTCGGAAAATAGTAGAAAATACTGGCGTCAAAATTATTAAAAAACTGGTGTTAATAGTGTAGTGTTTTATTTTGAGTAGAATTGGGTGTTTTCTTTCTAGTCTAGAACTCCTGGCTTTATGTAGAGTAGGGATTCAGCTAAAAAAGAACGAAGTGAAAACCGAAATTACCAGAAAATTAAATTAAAAAAAGTCAATTGGGAAAAAAGTACACGTGTCAATCCCCCACATGTAAGTAAAAGAATGTATACCGGTGAAAATTAGTTAAATGGGTGTAAATTGCATGACATTGAAAACGTTAGAAAAACCAAATTTAAGTGAACTAAATAACTTTAAATAAAAAAAAATTTTAAAGTTAAAATAAAAAAAAAATATTAAAAAACCTAATTTTTTAAATTATTAATACATATATGTCTCAATAATAGATATTGGAAAGGGAGGGTAGGTGCAGACAGCCGCGTGATGGAATAGCAAGTAACTACACATATTATTGGACAGTCAATACGTATGTACGTCTGTATGTCTGCTATTTAAGTAGATAGTTTGCACAAAATATGAAAATGTTTAAAGAGAGTAATTAAAAAAGAAGAAAATAAGAGAAAGAGCTCAATCGCCTTTTTTTTTAATTTACTGAGGAAAGGAGGAGTCGAACCCAATAATTGGATGTCATATTATTATGAGTATATGATTGAGGGGTTCAACACATACAAGTTTGAGAGTATTTATTAAGGATCCAAGATAAAAACTACAAGGTACCAATAAAATAATACAAAATATAGGAAATCGATATCTTGGAAAGCTCATATTTCAAGTCTAAGTTAAGATTTATGCCAAATCTTGTAATTCGAAGCAAAGAAACCAAAATAGGATTTGAAACTGAAGATTTCTTTACAACATTGGACTGGAAAAAAAAAACTTTGTAAAAGGTAGCTGTATACATATATATACATATATATGTATATTTATATATATATGTATATGTATGTGTATGAATATATTTGATTACCTATTATTCTTATACTATACAAACATTCAAATACATTCAGATTATAAATAAAGTGTTTTAATAACAGTAATAACCTCGGGTTTAACAATTATGGCTAGACAGGGAAAAGGTTTGAGGCGTTATTGCGATATCTGCCGTGATGGTGATACAGATTTGAGATGTAATCAATGTGGAAAAGTATTCCACTTTGACTGTCTTCGTAACTGTAATCTTATAGGAAGCGATACTGAGATTGATGAAGAGTCATTTTGCTGCCCTGATTGTAAAAATAACGAGGACTTTTGCTATATATGCCAAGAAAACGAAACTGGCGATATTATGTTATATTGTGATGGCTGCCCTAAATCTGCTCACTTAGGATGCTTAGGTTTAGAGGAAGAGCCTGACTCACCAACTTGGTATTGCCCAAACTGTGATAATGATTCTGGACCAGGTAAGCATAAAAACAAACAAATTGGAGATGTTCGGACCTTAGGAGGTACTAAGAAGACTAATGACGAGACTGACATTAACAGCGATAGTTGTTATGTGTGCCAAAAAGGTGGGAAGTTACTAGGTTGTGATTTTTGCACCTATTCGTACCACCCAAAATGCATTGAAACTGAAGTTTTTGCTTTTGATGGTGACAAATGGAAATGCCCTGTTTGTAGAGGTGAGGATCCCTTAAAGAATATGAGACACAAAAGGATGACCAAATCGGAGCGATATAAACTCTCCCAACAATGGCAAAACTGTATCAAAAAGCAAATTAAGCAGTCCAGCATCAATAGAGATGTCTTTCTTTGGGAAAATAGACAGGCCATTTCCCCTTTTGTCTCAAGAAAAGTTCTTGAACGCCTTAAAAAGAATGCTGAAACATACCGGAAATCCAATCTTAACCAACAACAAAACCTATCTTCAAGTATTGCCTCTAATAAGAAGAGGAGAATCAGGAAGATACAGGATGATGATGCTGCTTCTGATTCCAATTCTGACTTTGAGGTAGACTTTTCCGAATCCAACCGATTGGACTCTTCTTCCGACTTGGAAAACCCCGCGCTTTCTCATCATGCAAAAGATGGCGCCAACTTCTCAGAATTTATGGACGCACCAAAGTACCGAGAGGCACATATAAAAGCAAAAGAAATGTCATTACAGATTTTGAGTGAGGGTATAGAATTGAAGGATTATCAAAGATATGGTGTTCACTGGTTGTTGTGTGCATTTTCAATTAAAGGAGGTGCTATTTTAGCTGACGAGATGGGCCTAGGTAAGACTATTCAGACTTTGACATTTTTGGCATGTTTAAAGGCTTTGGGAATAACCGGGCCTCACCTGATTGTAGTTCCCTTATCTACTGTAGGTAACTGGGCTAGGGAGGCTCGAAGATTTACTCCAGGACTAACTTTGACAAAGATTTGTGGAAGTAGGTGGGAAAGGGAGCATGCAATGATGGATCCTGTAGCTTCTGATGGCCTGTATGATCTATATATCACAACTTATGAGACTGTCGTTACTGAAGAGTCTTTTTTTGTTGACAATTTTAGATGGCAATGTATTGTCTTGGATGAGGCACATCGAATTAAGAATGAGGGGGGCCGAATAAGGCACTCAATGGATAGAGTAAGTGGGTCAATGAGAGTTCTGCTAACTGGAACTCCACTTCAGAACTCACTTAAGGAACTCTTTACTTTGTTAAACTTTTTATACCCTGATATTTTACAAGATTCTGAGATATTTGAGAAGATATTCCAGATGAAAGATATAACAAAGAGTGCTAATAATAGTGTATCTTCTGGTGGAAATGGTAATCGTGGATCTGATGATGATGAGAACATTGATGATTTGGATGCCTTGGGCATTAAAGTTGACTCTAAAAGAGTGAAATTGTTTCACTGCTTACTACAAAAGCTATTATTGAGACGCACCAAAGATTTGGTAATTAAGCTTCCAGATAAAATTATTCGTGATATTTGGCTTCCTCTTTCCCCTTCTGGCTGGCAGTGGTATAAACGTCTCTTGGATGTAGGTAATGTTCACGGTGACGTTTCTTTCAGAAAGTTACTTGGTTTGGTTATCAAGATGAGAATTTGCTGTTCTCATCCCAGAGGATTAGTTGCAAGATCATCTCAGCTTGATAAACTCTTTAATGTATTTGCTGAGGCTTCACCAGATCTATTATCGGAGGTAACTGATGATGCCTACAAACTAAAGAGCTCTTTTGGATGGGAACATGTTAAGGGGTCTTCAAAACTCTTTTTCTTGGATAAGCTTTTAATGCAGCTTCATAGAGAAAACTGCAAGTATATTCCTAACTATAAGGAAAGCCACGACAAGTATACTAGGGAACAAATAAGGTCCATCAAATCTAGAATATTTGAGTTGAGAAACAAAGGAGGAACTGCTTCAGGTGTTGGGTCGGCTTCTGGTGGTTCCTCATCCTCTTCTTCAGCATCTGGAAGTTCAAGTTCAAATAATACTAAGGAAAAAGACTCCAAAACTAGCAAGGACAATACAATTAATGAGATATTGTCATTTGAAGATAGCTATCAGGTTACTGATGAGTTTGAAGAAAGCTTTAAAAACCCGAATTTTAAGGATATATATTCTCAATATATGTATGATAAATGGTCCAAGAAAGCTGAGGAAAAAGTCAAAATTGAAAGTTCAGAATCCACTTTAAATTCCGAAAAGAATGAAGGAGATGATAAGGAAATAGTAAAAATGGACGTTGATACTATTAATAATAATAGTAACAATATTAATAGTGAAGTTAAGGCTGAGAATAATATTAGTAATAGTGAGAGTAATATAATGGGGGATACCCAACAGGTACCCATCAATCCAAACTCAGACGGAGGATCTAGAAAGTGTAAGATGCATAAGATATTGATCTTTACTCAGTTCCAACTAATTCTGGACGAGTTGGAGAATTATTGCCTATGGAGAGGATGGCAATATATGAGATTGGATGGAAGCACAAACAAGTTGATAAGAGAATTAGACATAAGAGAGTTTGGCCTTCCAGATAACTATGTACTGGTTTATTTAATATGTACTAGAGCTGGAGGACTGGGAATAAACCTGGTTAGTGCAAATCATGTTGTGATGTATGACGAGGATTGGAACCCTTTTGTTGATCTCCAGGCTGTGGACAGAGCCCATAGGATTGGACAAACCAGAGATGTTTGTATTTGGAAGCTGGTTACCGAATGGAGTGTAGAGGAGAGAATGGTTTTCGGGCGTGAGCAAAAGCTTAAGCTTGACAAAATGATTATTAAAGGTTCTGCAAGGGACGACAATCAAACAGAATCTGTTGATGTACATTCCAAAGTTTTTGATAATGACCATTTTGTTGCTGAGGAAAAGCTTTCAGCTGAGGAGGTTACAAAGCTTATTAGATATGGTAGAAGAGCTTTGCTGCACTTGGGAGATACCTCTAAATTGTTTGGATTAAATTTGGAAGCTTTAATGGATAGGAAGAGGGTTCCAATTCCTGATGAAGATGTACTTATGCAGAAGGAAGAAGAGGAGAAGGGAGATGATGTTCAGAACGTGATATCTGGAGAAGACGGACAACAGGTAACCCTTAAAGCTGATGAAGAGGTAGACATCACTGATATTCTTTGTGATGAGATGGATGATAATCCCGGAGCCACAACTGGTGGTGGTTTAGGTAACTGTGGTGGTGAGAATTCGAATGCTATTAATGGATCTAGCTTAACAAAAACTATGTCTAATGTGAACGTCTCTCCTTCAGACGAAGTCTTGGATTCAGCAGGGAATAATATTACCTCACAGACAGTCGGTAATACATCTATTAACATTTCTCCTACGACTAGTGGTGGTGATGATGACAGTTTATGGAGATCAAAAAGGACCAGAAAACCCCCTCCCCCAGTATACAATCCTCTTCATTGGGAGATGAAATCCAGAAGTAATGAGGACAAGAAGCCCACACTTAAACATGAAAGAAGTTGTTTCCGTTGTGGACAAGCTAAGTTAGAATGTTCCAATTCTGGAAACAAGGATAAGGCAAACTCTAATTTAAATGGTAACATTAATAGTAGTAATTCAGGGTCAACAGCTGGAGCAGTAGCTGGTGCTGGATGTTGTGGTTCACCACCAAATTATGGTGATGTTTCTAATAATGGAAATGGTAGTAGTAATAGCAATAATTCTACTACTGGAAAGGATACTAATTCAAAAGATTCCTCTGCAAACTCATCATCATCTTCTTCACAGGCAGGAGGTAGTAGCAAATCCAGTGGATCAATAGCTCAAGTTGATGAATATATGAAGAAGATGGGGTTGATTAACTGCAACAGATGTCCAAAGTCATATCATTGGTCTCAATGTTTGGGATTAGACAAGGTACCGCCTAGGACATGGATTTGCCCTTGGCATGAATGCTGTCTTTGCTTCAGAAGAGCCACTCAGGCAGGAGGACTCCTGATTCACTGTAGTGAGTGCCCTACAACGTTTTGTATAGATTGCTTCCCTCCAGAGTATGCCAGACATCAAGTTTTAGACAGTTTTTTTGAGAACTTAAACAAAAGAGGATGGAATGTTTCGCGAGACTCAATGATTCTTTTCCTATGCTCCAAATGTAAGGCACTTCAACAACAAGAAATTAGGAAGAAGCTTTCTAGACAACAACTTTTAGAGGAGCAACAACGAAGGAGAAAGATGAATGAACAGCTTAAGTCGGATGTACTAAAATCTGGTCAGAAGAATCTAGACCAATTTGCTTATCTAGGTCCTAACTCAGGGAATAGAACTAGTCCATATTTATCAGGGAGAAAAAGAAATATAGAAGCTGCATGGAAACTAACAGAGTCTCTTATAAGGAAAGGATTTGAAAGGCTTTTTCCGCCTTTGTTATATAAACTCCAACAGGAATATATTCAAGAGAATGCAAAACATGAAGCTGCCATATTAGCTGCAGCTACGAATGGAGCCAATGGGGAGACTGATCCTGATCTTGAGAAGCAAATTGGAGGATTACGAAAGAGCCCTTGGATGAGGCCTCCTGGAGAATGGCTTCGTCTATGTGATAATTGCCTTCTTCCATTCCACGATGTCTCAGGATGTCCTTATCCCTTAGAAGTTGTGAAAGTGTCAGTACCTTCTGGAGTAACTCAAATTGATGTACAAACAGGGCAGCCTTTACAACTAGCAGATGGAACTAAGATAGCCTCAATGGAGGAGTTTATTCTACTTTCCAAGAACGGAGGAGTAGACTCAAAGTTTCAAACACGTTCATACTGTTCTCTTTGTGGGTTGTCTGGAAGAATGCATACTAGAAGAAGCTGTCCTCTTCTTCCAGATGAAGCAGAGCAAGAATATGAGAAGAGGCAAGCTGTTTTGGATAACTTTATACAGACTTTGAATACTTTCCATGTAGAATTTCCATTAGAGTTAACTGATCCTGAAAAGATTACAGGAGGCTGGGAAAGTTATAGGAAAGCTACCCAGAAAATTGCAGAGGAATTCTTAAGAGACTGCTTCCTTTCTTGCAATCTTCACAAAATTATAACACCTTCCGGTACTGCCTATATTGGCCGTCAAAATGTTGCAAGAAGTGTAGTTTATGGAACCCCAGGGACTGGAATGGGCCAGGTTCAAGGATCTTCCAATATATTGGGAGTTGGTAATATACATCTCCAAGCTGGAATTGGAGGGATGAATAATGTTGGTTCAGGACTTTTGATTCATGAAGGCCATAATGGTGGAATTCCTTCGAGTGCCATGGCTTATCTCGGGATTGGAGGTGGCTCATCTTCTAATTCAAGAAATTCTAAACAAACATCAGGCAGAGGAGACCAGTCAGGTATTGGAGGTTTTACTGGATGTTCTATCCCAACCTCTTCCACTATGAGTGCAGCTGCGGCTGCCATTCAACAAAGGATGAATGACGCTGCGGTGTCTTTGGCCAGAGCCAGGTATGCAGCGGCAGCTGCAGCTGCAGCAGTTTCTGTGGCTGGGTTCAGGCACCCTCAACCGATTCTTCCTTTCCCAATGGTCCAAACTACAGCTCCACCCCATCCATACAGTATCTTTAGTTCTGGTAATCCTGTTTCAGCTGCAGCTGCAGCTGTTGCGGCTGCATCAACTCCGCTTTTCTTTGGAGTATCCAATCCTAACATGGCTGCTGCTGCCGTCGCTGCAGCTAGAGCCAATATGCTTGTAGGAGCCAATATGGCAGCTTCGGTAGCTGCTGCTGCTTCAGCTACAAATGCCAATACTAGCTTCAGTACTTCCAATTCATCCTCTCAGTCTTTGGGAAGCAAGAAAAGAGCAATAGATGCTTTAAAAACTGAAAACAGTAACGGAAACATGATTAATCAAGGAACAAGTTCTACCAACATAAGCAATAGTAGTAATGGAGGGTTTACAGAAACAGTTAAAAACACATCAATAAGTGTCGACTCTCCTCCAAACAAGATTAAAGTTATAGACAATAGTAGCAATGATAATAATGGGAATTCTGAATTCATTATGGACCTACCAGTCTCATCATCACCTAATCAGAATTCATAACAATTATTCTTTTGTTTCTAAGAAATTTCATTATTATAACCAAAGCTTACAAAATAACATTTGATTAGACTCTAAAATTCAAACTAAACTTGCTATATCAAAAGTTGAACTACAATAATCATCACTATTATAATCACTATTTCTACTTTATTCTATTTATTATTTTTTAACACGTCATTTTTTACATGAGCGCCCACATACACATGCATTTATGTGGATGGGGATGATTATTTACTTTATTCAAAACATTATAAAATTGATTTGATACAGATAATAAAGACGGAAATTTGGATGAAATGAAAAAGAGAAAATTTTTAAGAAAGTTAATTATTAATATTTTAATGATAGTAATATAATAATTATTATTGTTATTTTTTAGTTGGTGGTTTAGTTATCAGATTTACCTGATTGAAATTTTTTTTAAAGATTTGAATATTCTAAAAAATATCTACTTTTTTTGTGAACTTCAATGTTAAAATACTTCTTTATGGAGATTATAATGGTTATGTGTTGTTGGTATTGCGTGAAACAATGAAATAATGTAGAGGGGAATTCAAATGGGAAAGATGTTTTATGTTTGGTAGTTTTGTTTAAAGAGTAATAGTGCCTTAGAGCATATACCTTTACTGTGAGATTGAACGAGCTGAGAAGCTTTTACTAAGTCTTTTTCAAACAAAAAACTTTCGTGCTCTTTAGACAATTTCAAATGGAAATTTGTGGTATTAAAACAGTTGTTTAGTGTGTAAAGTATTGATATGAAGTATTTAGCAATTTTTTGAAATGGTTTAAAATAACAATTTCTATCACTTTTATTTTGACATTGATTTTCAGTTATTTCTGTATTGGTAATGTCCAAGTAAAAAAATTTCCATTTTTTAGGTAAATCGAATTCTAGTGGCTTTAACATATGAAGCCGATTTCTAAAATCCATTCCAGTTTCTTCATATAATTCTCTAGCTGCTGCTACTTTAAAAGAATCTTCTTTAGGTAAAATATGTGTTTTAATATTATAATCATCATTGTTCATTTCCAGTTGATTGATTATCAAATCTTTTTCATCTAGTCTACCTCCTGGTAATTGAAAAATATCATGTTCACTTTTTTTAGATGATTTTAAAAGTAAACATCCATATTTTTGATGAATTACAATAATAAATGATCTGAACTTATTCACGGAGTTCTTATTCATTTTTTCTTTAAATTAGATTAAATTACTGATATTTTTTAGTTGGCAACATGTAACTTTTTCTCTTTCCTCTATGCCTCTTTCTATTCCTTCTATTCTTCTTATTGCCCATTAATTAATAAGGCTCTATGATTTAAATCTTAACTCAAATATACATGATTAATTATTTGCATTTTTTTTAAATTATAAATTCAGTTTTTCTTCATTATCAGTTCTTATGTATATGTATTATCTTCTTAACTGTTAATAATAAGAGATAAGAAGAAATTAGGAAAAGAAAAAAGAAGAAGAAAAAAAAATTTATTAATATAAATTGTATTAGTATGATAATGATTTTTCAAAAAAATTGATTTGTATCTCAGCTATTCCCTCCTTTTAATTATTTTAATTTTTATTAATTTTAAAAAAATATTAATTTTTTGTCCACAAGAAAATATATAAATATTCAAAATGCATGTATGCATGCAAACAAATTTGGTAACAATAAAAAGAAAATATAAGTGGAAAATTTATTTTTTAAAAATATTTAATAAAAGTTAGGGAACTTGATAATATAAATTAAATTCAATTGTGAATATCAATATTATAAAATGCTTCAGATAAAGGAATTAATTTTTGATTTTATTTTAAAATAATTCAATCTTATCTTATTTGCTAAAATTACTTTTATTAGCCATTAACATAAGTGGTGGTTTCTCATATGTAGCATTTTGATGAAAAACATTCAAAACTAGACAAAAATTAGCAAGTGCAAAGGAAAATAAGTTAAAACTCTGTAAAATAGATCTATTTACATAAAAATAAATATTAATTCTTAAAATCATCTTTATTTTCTTTTTAATTGTACTTTTACTGGGAGTTCCCCACATATTATTAAAAATTACTAATAAAGTCTGGCGCCAAAATAAAAATACAAATTAAATTTTAATGATATGTAATAATATTGATTTTGGTAATTTTTTTCTCATATTAATTTAACCAACTAATTTTAATTTGAAAAATGTACTTCAATTAGTTAAAAAAAGAAGAGGCAGAATTAATTACTCAAGGAAAATTACTATCAGAATATTCTTTCTTTACGTTATTTATAAATCTATGTATAGAAGGGAATCTAATTAATTAATCTTGAATTCCAGCTTTTAAATATTGGCATGAAATTAAAAGAAAATTGTTCAGAAAGTCCTTCTTTACTTTTTTATTCACTAATATATTTCCTAAATAAATGAACATTTTAATAAGTTTCTTGATCTTCAGAAATAATATTAATAGTATTTTATAACTAATGTGTGCATGTATTATACAATATATATGTATATCAATTTAAAAATAAACAAATAAATACATTTAAATAATGCATATAAGTTCTAAGTAAACTGAGAAATATTTCTATGGGGAACTACTCAAAATGAAAGGAAAATGTATAAAGAAAATTTTTAGAATAATCTCCCAGAATGAAATTGAATTTAAACTGGCAATTTCGGCAATATTATTGAACTTTGAGAATAAAGACGAATCCTTAAATAGTGTTTTAAAGTATAAGGAGAACAAAGATCATAATGAATCAAATTACATTTTAAAAATAATTATGACATCATTTAATCCAATAGAACTGACTACAAAACTCGGTGGGCCATGGGAAGGCTATTTTGTATGGGATGTTATAAAGGGAAATATATTGAATAGTTATGATAAGGGTGACCAAAAAAACTCATTATTGAATTTTTTGGAAATGATGGATGATGAATCTCCATCAGAAAACTTATTATCAATGAATTTAATGAAATACTTTGAATATATGGATAAAATTCCAAATCCCAGACCAATTGATAATACCTTTGAAGAACCTACAAAAGAAAAGGATTATATATTAATTATTAAATTTGAAGGAACAGATTCAGAAATAATACTACATTTGAGATCTACTTTCCATAATAACATTAAGGACTCCTCAACAATGGAGAATATTAATATTATTACGTGTCTTAAAGAAATGGTAGAACTAATTAAGCTTGAAAATTTTAATCTACATGAGAATTTACGTAATTTAACTGAATTAAGTAATAATAAGCAAGTAACCAATAATACAGAAAATGATGAATCTCAATATAATGGAAATAATAGTGAAGATATTAAAATGATTGATAATTATAATAATGTAATAAACCAATTGAGTTCACCAAATACACGTGGAACTTTAGAATTATCGGAACTAAGAATTCCATCATATTTAAATAATTCTCAAGGAAATAATAATTCAAAAATGCAGGATATAAATAACTCATACTTGATTGATAAGCAAAGTAATAAAGATACCAATAATTATGTCACTAATAATAGTTGTAATAATAATAATATCAACTCAAAGGTTTTAAACTCTGATCTATTACATAACCAGATTAAAACTTACAGGTTTATTAAAGATTCTTTCAAAAATGGAAATGATCAATATAATGGTTCTTATTCTACAAGTTCTCTTCCTGCATATTATTCCTCCTCTTTCTCTCCCTCTTCCTCTTCAAGAACAAATAGGAAGAACTCTGCCTTAAGATCTGCAATAGATTCTGTTCGTAGAACTCAAAATGATTTAATATCCAGACAAACCAGTGCCTTAAGTAATAGATTCAACTTTAATAATGATTATGATGATTTCTACAACATCCAAGACTACGCCCCAAAATATAATCACACAACCATTTCTTCTGAATTAGAATCTGACAATTATTCTTATTACAAGTACTTTCAAAAACTCAATAAAAGTAGACAAAGACAACATAATTATGAACAACCAAACATTAACAATTACCTAATAAATGACAGAAATAAGAATAATTATGAATTAAAAACACCAAATAATACAAGAAAGATAATTCCTTTATATACGAGAGAACAATTAATGAAAAAATTATCAAATACTAAAGATATAAGTGAAAGAATTAATATTCTTAAGAATATGATTAAAAGTACTAAGAAAGAATCTTACTACATTGATGAATTTGATTAATTTAGAACTTTATTAATATTATAGTTAAATTATATTTATGACTTTTAATAATTTTGATTGACTTCTTAATCCTTCAAATAGAATTCAAGTAGATTAAATTATTGATTTAAAGTTAATAGGTTATATTTATAGATGAAATTTGAATAGGAAAATACTAACTTTTCAAGATTTTCCCAAAGTAATTTAGTCTCGTAGTTGATTCTTTTAGACCTATTTTCCAAATCTCTTAGCTTTTTTTTAGTGTCATTAATACTTTGGATATCTATTTCTTGATTTAAAAACGGTAACAAACTCTCCAACTCAATTAATTGACTTTTCATTGTATTAAACTCGTCAAAATGTTCCATTATATATGCTTTCCTCAAATCTAAAGTTAAGACGGATGATTCAAAATCTGCTGAATCCATTTCTAAATATGCCTTTATTGTTTCGTAAGTAGATAACCAATTTTCCAAAGGGCTTAAAGTATATATTTTTTTAATTATTGCTTCTATATGATCTAACTTGTAATTTATTGAATAATTTTGATCATTTTTAATTTTATTGAGTTCTTGAATATCATTTTCTAAACTAGCCATCAAACTATTCTGACCAATTGCGAACCTATTTTGAATAGGGGTTAGTGAACTATTTGATGAAATATTTTCTGTTGATTTATTTGAAACTTCTTTGTATTTATTACCAAGATTTCCAAAGTCCTCTTTTTGCAAAGAAATGGTTTCCTCACATTTCTTAATTCTTCTCTCAATGCTATTCAAAAATTCTTCTATATCGATAATCTCCGTCATTTAGAATCAAAATCTCAAATTTTCAGCTATTTAATTTTTTTTTTTAAATAATAATAAATTTTATGAGGGCATGCAAAAATTTTAATCAGGTTGAAAACTTTAAACCATGGAAAAATATTTTTATTAGCCACAAAAAAAAAAAATATTAAATTAAATTCTAATTTAATCGTTTACCTAATAGTATTTATTTCTTTGAATAGAATTTCTTTGTATAATTTTTTTTTTCCCATTATTATCAACAGGGTATTTTATATATTTATCAATAATATCAGAAACTGAAACTACCTGCATTTCTTCATTATTGTTTTTCTCGATTGCATTATCTTTATCACAATCTTTAACACAAGTTTTATAATTTTCATTATTTAATATCTGATCTATTTGAACATTATCCTCTTCATTGTTGCTCACACTTTTATTTGTATTTACACTAGAAGAGATTCCTTCTTCTGTAATTACTAATAATTTTCTATTAATATATTCGTTAACATTTAATTGATTACTCATATTGTTTCGATTAATATTTGCAATCTTTTTAATTAATTCGTATTTTTCATTTTCTAAAATACTAATTTTCTCTTCAAGAACCTTGATTTTTGAATCTTCTTTTGAATTATTAATATTATCAAGAATATCCAATTTAACATTTTTATTCGAATTTTTTAATTCTTCAATAATTTCTGCCTTTCTAGTAATCTCAAATTTTAATTGTTCAATTTCATTTTTTGCATTTTCCAGTTCACTATTAATTTTCTGATAATCACTATTTAACTTTAAATCATTTTGATTTTCCATTACTGATTGGCAGGTTAAATCAATATCTTTATTAATATTTTCATTTGGATTTTCAATATTGTAGTTTTTACAATTAATTTTCTCCAGTATTTCTTCAATTTCTGTCTCAAAGTTTAATGTATTTATTTCCACCTCATCCACCAAATATTTAATTTTTGAAAAATTACTTTCAGAATTCAATAATTCTTTAATTTTCTGTATTATATCATTAATTGAACAATATAAAGTATCTGGTAATTGTTCTTTATATCTTCTTACTCTACTATTGCGTCCGAGATACTTTTTCACCAACTTTCTTATATCATTTATGTTCTGACTATGTTTTTGTAACTGATAAACTCTTTCATCATATTGTACAGTTAACTCATCCAAAAAATTCTGTATTGTTTCCTTCTCCTCTATCAAATTTTTACATCTTTTCTCTAAAGTAGTTATTTCTCTTCCTTTGTTTCTAGTCTGAGATATAGCTTTTTCTAATTCATTCTTCATCTCCAAAAATTGTGCTTTGTACCATTCATTGTCTTCTACTACTTGTTGTAATATCATTTCTGTTCCTTGTTGTATTCTATTTGTTTCGTCTATCTTATCTTGTTCTATCTTATTCATACTGTCAATTAGTTTCCCATTTTCCTCTAATAATTCCTCTATCATTCTATCCTTCATCATTAGTTGAACCTCTAATTCGTGGTAATTTGCATTTTTATTCTTTTTCTGACCAACTATATCTTTTTTACTTTCCGATTCAACTTTTTTGACCGGTTTCGCTATATCGCAAACTCTTTTTGTATTTTGGCCTTCTTTAACAATCTCCAAGTTATTTTCTAATTCTAAATGATCAATCACTGTATTAAAACTTCCAGTTCTAGCATATTGTGATACTCCTGGCAGCGTAAATAATGTGTTAGACCTTGTTAATGTTGACATTTTCTCCTTTAATGCAATTTTTTAACGCATTTACACAATATTCAAAAGAAAAAATCTTAAAATTGACTAATACTTGCTTTTTATCTCTGATGTATTTTGCCTAAAATAAGCTTATACGCATGCATTCATTCATACCAAAAGAAAATATTCATTACTTCACTATATTATTAAACCTATTTTTTTTTAAATGATTTTTTTTTTTTTCTAAATATATTAATTAATAATTATTTCCAAATAATCATTTATTAACATTTTGCAAAGACATTATACGCCACTAAAGATCATTTACACTATTTTTTTATATTAAAATAATGATAAAGTTACACCTGTAAAAAAGGAATTCGATGTAATTTGAATAAACATATATCAAATGAATTATTAAAATACTAAAATTATGAATTCAAGTTTTAAAATTCAGATCTACTTAATTAATTGTAAAAAATTCATCCAAATGCATATATGCACTTAATATGTTCGTCCTCATTTTCCATAAAATTCTGACTAATTATAAAGGGTAATCGTATTAAACATGGTTAAAAAAGTATAAACTAAGCAAAATAAATTAAAGTTTTCATTATCAACATTCTTTCTTACCATTTATTTCCCCACAATTTTTTTCCTAAATATATATATATAATTTATATATAACTACAAATTGTCCACAATAAAATGCATGCCGCGTTTTGGCGCCAATATATAAAAATGAAAAAGTTTCATAGGGTGTATAATAAAAAGTTCTTTAGCGGGAAATACCGAGGTGGTAAATGATTTAAGTGTGAGAATATAAAAAGATTGTTGTATCAATAGATAATTATTGAGAAATAATCAAGTAAATTAACAGTTAAAACTCGATTAAAATGCAGTTTTTTTTGTAGAATGAACAAGTTTTAAAGTGTTTCCAGAGTCATTGCTGAAATTTTAATTAGGTTTAAGTTGCTTTAAATTTCTAAAAAAAATATACTTAAGTGTACATTAGTCACCCTCGACAATACTGTATGTAATTAATAATATAAAGTACCAGAAAGTATATTATCTCAGAGTTTTGTTCTAGATGCATTTCTGTATTTGATATTACGCAATTTATTGATTAAGATCTTTTTTAAGTTATTTAATATAATAAAATAAATATTAGTGATATATAAATACGGCAACAATAGTAACTTGGATTATTAATATTTTTGTTGTTGTTCTATAAGTGGAGTTAAAAAGAGATACGAATTAATTATTTTGTTAAATTAGTAAGAATACAAAGTTTGTAGTTTATATAATAAAAGAAGATTGTAATCAACAAAAAATATCGTAATATAAAGTAAATTAACTTAAAAAAAAATGGCAAATAGTTCAGAAGGTGTTAAAAGAGGATGGAAACTAATCTTGCAGAGATTTGTTTGGGAATATAAAGTTAGTAGAGCTATAAATAGAATCACATTTTCTTTTGATGAATTTGAGCAGACAAATCACTTTAACTGTTCTTGGATTATTCCACAATGGTTTTTGATTTACCTGAGGCTAGTTGTTTTTTTATATCTACTTATTATGCTTGGATTGGATGTTTCTAATTATTATAACCTAGGGTATGCTATGTATTGGGGAGTGTATGTTACAAATTGGACATACGCAGTCACTATTATTTACTATTTTTTCGCAACAACTTCAACTATATATTCATATGCAAATAACTCTATTGGAAGAAAAAAATACATTAAGTCTTTGGAACTTACAAATAGTCCATCTATTGGCGGAAGGATTCATTTGAGACTTGATGGGAATGATATCAGCCACCAAATCAATAGGCCTCGTGGTTCAATAATGAATGTTTTGGATCGAAAATTTGATCATATTGACTATTCAAAACACAAGGAACAAGTTGTTGTGTCAGACCATACAACAAATGGATACTCAAGTAGCCCAAAAAATATACAAATTAGTGAAGTTCAAATGGTTGACTTGAATCTCGAAAACAGTAACAATAGCAATAGGAATAAGGAGGCTTCTTATGGCCATGCAAGCATTGTTTCAATTTCTACAAATTTTGAATCTCCAAATAACTTGAACAAGAATGCAATCAATGATAAAAGTGAACATAAAAATGAAGTAAATGAATATATTTTACCCAAAAAAACCAAAAACATTTTTAAAAGATATTTCAACCATTTACAGTCCCATATGTTTATTATCAAATATTGTAAAGAAACAGATAGACCCCATTTTGCCGATGAAATTAACCAAAGAATGGATAATACTACAACAAATATTAATTTACCGTTATTAATTAGACTTATGTGGGTATTCCATGCAATTGCATTTCCAGCATCTTTCATTGTTTCTATTGTTTACTGGTCAATGAGCATAATATCTCCAGTTGGAGTTGATGGATTCTCTTTCTTAACATTTAATAAGCATGGACTAACTGCAGTTTTGCTTTCACTAGATACATATTTCACCACAATTCCATTCTTTATTTCTCAAGCATTCTACTCATTCCTTTACTGTGTTATATACATGATTTTTACGATAGTGTATTATATACTAAAATTACCAAATCCACAATCTCAAGACGATCTAGGCTTCATTTACTCTGCAATCAATTTTGCAGACCCTGCAGTTTCTGTTCCATGTAGTATCGGAATTTTCCTTTTATTATTTGTTACCGCAAATATCTTATGGTTCTTTGTCGGATTTTCAAGAAATCATATCATAGATCCTCTTCCTAGCGATGACGTCAGTTCTAAAGAGTTCAGAGTCAATCATTACGTGTGATTTGCATGCATGGAAATTAGTTTATATTTTAAAGTGAAAATTGCACGAGAACATTAATTATTTAAATATCAGTAAGAAAAATATCATGGAAATTAGAATATTTAATAGTAATTTAGTAATCAAATTTTCTATTTTATATTTGAATATATTCGAAAATTTGAAAAATAATTTTCCGTAAATAAAAGATAATTTTGATAAATCGAATTACGTGTAAGAATAAGGTAGATTTAAGAGGGGAAAGAATAGTAGAGAAAAAAATTGGTAGACTAGTAATATTATATAGCTAGATTATTCTTTTTTATTATTGGAAACTTTTTCTCTTTTTTTATTAAAGTTCAAGTTAATATAGAATGCCAAATAAGCGAAAATTGGAAGATTAACAAAAGGAGCAATATTATTCTGGCCAAAAGTACTCGAGAGTCCCGAAGTAACCAACTGAATTAAAAAACAGCTAGATATTGTGATTATTATAACACCCTTTCTATCATACAGATTTGGTTTTGTTAGCATATACATGCAATAGAAACATGTGTATGTAGAAAGCGAAGCTGAGTATGATGATAATATTAATCTAATATAGTCTAATGAAAAATCTGAGCTCAAAGATGTATCTGTAACAACTGGAATAAAATATGTTAGGGCAGTATGTGCTATACACCATCCTAATATACCAACATTTATTCTTACATTCACTTCATGATTTTTTGCATTTTTACTCAGTAATATTAACCTAATGAAATACAAATAAATAACTTTTGTAATAATACTCAAATACTCCATAATATTTTGAGTTGGAATTGGAATTGACGCTAGAAGTAATGATTTTAAAAAACAAGCCAATACAGAGTAAGATATTGAACTAAATAATAATGGATTAGTTCCTGTAGTCTCAAAAATGCTCGACATATTGTATACTAAATAATATGGCCCCATCAAAAGTACCATTAGTGTTATTCCTGAAAATACTGGAAACGCCATTTTTTCTGAATTTTAACATAAAAAACAATGATATTATAAAAATGTTAAGAGAATTTCTTTCTGATCTTGCAATATATTAAAAAAAAGGAATATCAAAATAATTATTCCTCACTCTTTGAGTTCTATTGTGCTCGAGGATTAATTCAAGAGATCAATTTTTACAATTGATTATCTGTAATCAATTATTTATTTATTTGTAAAAAAAAAAAATCTGTGTTTTTTCTGTTATTAAGAAATGTTGACCATTAACAAGACATTGTTTTGGCGGGAAATAAACACTTCTTTTTAATTTTAATTGTTCATTTACAGTAAATAAATTTTGCATGCAATCCATATAAAAATTTTAATTAATACCGGTATAATAATTACTACGTAATATTTACGTAATATTGAATGTTATCTTGAAGAATATAAAATGGATAAACAAAAAATCGACAAAGTAATTCGCATTATTTTTTATATATTCAATTTTATACTATAAATTTCTATTGAAAAAAAATACCTTAATTAATTTACACCCTTCTTTTCCAGTGCATCACTGTAGTTTTGCATTCTTCTTGAAACTTCATTTTCATCCAAACTAAATGTGACAGCAAACCTGTGGTACATTTCCTTTTCAAATTCGGCACACTCAAAAGTAATCTAATAAATTGATTTGATTGATAAAGAAATTAATGTTTTCAGTGTTAATACTATCGTTTTATTCTTAATTAATTCATAACTTACCCTCTCTTTCAAATTTGTTATCATATCCTCGAATATTTCCCTTTCTTTAGTTAATTGCGCTTGTGTTGTCATTAATCCCTTTCTAAACTCTTCAATTCTTTTTTCTGCTTGCTTTAATATTGACTCCTCAAAGTCCTTCTTTTCCCTCTCAATAAATCTTTCCCTTTCATTCCATCTAATATTCATAGATTTCTCTTTCAAAATCATTTTTGAATATGCAGATTGAGTAGCTTCTTCGTATTTCTTTAAATCTTCTTGCATCTTATTACGAAGTTTTTCTTCAAAAGATTTGCAAGTCAATTCTGTTAATTCTTTTGTTTTTAGTTTTATTAATTCTGCCTTTTTCTGTTGCCTTTTTGCCTCTTCTGTTGCTAGCATTGCTAAATCTCTATACTTAACCAGGTAAATCTCAACGTCTTTTAAAATTTGTGTTTTTAATTTTTTACTTTCCTCCTCAAACTCTTTCTCCATCTCATAAATCTAAGTAATCAATTATTTTGTTATTAATGGGAATTCAAATAAGTGAAAAAGGAATAACAGAAAATAACTAATATTGTTACTTTAAAAGCCATATCTCTTACATATTTCCTGTTTCCTTAACTCCATATATATCCGATATACATATTAGAGCAATCATTACTTACCTTTCTTTCATATTCCCTCTTCAGATTATTCAGCTCAGCTCTATACTCAATATTAGCTGTATCATTTAATAGCTTTTCCAACTATAATTAATTTAAATTAATTAAATTATAAATATTTTAATTCCACATTTAACCATATAATTAGTAGTAGGTAGGAAAAAATAAGATAGTTTGTCTTTTAGTTCACTATTTTTCTTTTAAATATATTTTCTAAATCTTTAAATTTGATTAAACATTATTAACTATCCTATATTATCCTATCCCCACTCTCAAATATAAATTATTTTAAAAAGAAACTTACCACCTCATTTTTACTTCCATTCTTATCTTTAATTGCGCATCCTAGTGATTGTTCATAGTAATCCCTCTGTAAAATCAAAGAGTTATATGCTTCATCTCTTTCTTTTCTAGTTAGCTTTAACTCATTTTGTAATTGTTTGCTAATCGACATTAATTTACTGAATGCATTTGGTAATTGAAGAGATGAAGTTTCCCTTGATAAATCTAATACACAAAGATCCGTTAATTTATGTTTTGGTGATATTTCATGGTTATCCTCCTTCTTTGTTTTTCCACTAATTACCATTATTTGTGTGATTCCTATTCATTTAAGTTAAAATTAACCTTTATTTCAATTATTATTATTTTTTAAAAAAATTTTTATATTAAAAAGAGGGGAAATCCTTATAATTCAAGAATACCATTTCGTTTTTTTAACTTAAATTCTTTAATTTTTTGAAATATTATTTAACTCCAGATGAATTAATTTGTGTGCATTTTGTGTGCAAACAAATTATATTTTATTCAATATTATTATATTTTTTTTAATTTACTGCCCCAAATTACTATCCAGGTCAATTTTAATCAGTCAAATTCAGTTTTTTCATTCATCTAACTTAATTCTGACTTATTTTCCTTCTTCCTTTCTATTTTTATTTTACTAATTATTTTTCACTTTCATCTTCATTAGACTTAGACAATACTTAGTGGTCATTTTAAAAAAAAATTATTTATTTAATTTTATTTCAAAAGGCGGGAAAATTAGCGATTGACATTAAATTATTCTTCATGTATGAAATTCTAAGTCAAAACTTTAATATTTGGTTAATATAAATAATATTTTTAATATTTTTAATGAAAACAACAATCAGTTATTCCAGTAATTTAAGGCAAGTTTGAGTCGGTAATATTAATTGAATAAATATCCAACTGAAATTTAAAGGTTTAAAAAGTTTCGATATCCAATCATTTTGTTTGTTTCAACATTTTTAGATCCATAACTAGTTTAGTATTATGATTTGATTCTGACATAATCAGAGGGATCCATAATACTATATTCAAGCAAAGACTCAGAGTAAATGTTTGATATATAATAATTCTTAATAGTTAATTATATTATTATTTATTTACTCTAAAAACAAAGCTTTGAGTAATATTCCCTACGAGAAAAAATGGCCAAGAAACATGACTATAATCAGTCAAAAGAAAGTGGATTTGAAATAATAAACAGAGTGGAAATTCGCATCCAAGATGCATCTCTTCTCTCATTATCAAGATCCGCCTCAGTTAGTCCTGAATGTTGTGGGTGGCTGCATGTTTTGAATTTGAAAGGAAGTCAATATGGCCGTGATATTAGTATAGAGGAGGATAATTGGGAGCAATATTATTTTAACTTAAAGGGTGGAATGATGTTTGGCTCAAGTAAGAAAGATGGATCCACATTAGAAGTTGTATATGTATTATGTGACACAGTAATTAGTACAATAGATTCAATTACAGCACTGCAGAGAGAATACATCACGAGAGAAGAAGAGGCGAATCTTCGCCACAGTATTGGAAAAGATGTACATCTGATTATTCTTTTAAACTATAACAATTCTCTCGGAATAGAATCAAATCCCTTAATATTTGCAGCAAGCTCACCAACTGTTTCAGCTAGATGGTGTATTGCAATGAACCAATCAATACAATATGGGCAAATGAGATATGTTATGGATAATTCTGATCAGGAATTTGAGGAGGGGAACTTTAGAGTATCTCATACTATGAAGGGAGAACTGGCTAGTGTAACTGGAGGGTATTATAGAGGAAGGGACGTGAATCAATTAACACAACAATTAGAAAAATTAAAGCATCAGTTCAAACAGATGGAGAATGAGAATAAGAGCTTAAAGTTCAAAAATGAAAGTCTTCAGAGTCAAGTCAAAAAACTCCAAAGTACTTTAACAGTAACTGAAAAAGCAACCAGTGAAGCAGTTGAGCAAAAAGCAGCAGAGTTGACCCAAGTTAAAGAAGATTTGAGTAATGTTAGAAGCGAAAGAGAACTTCTTATAGAAGAAAAGAACAAATTATATGAGAAAATTTCACAGTTACAAAGAACCAATCAGCAAGTATTGATGGAGAAATTTGAAATAATGGACGAACTAACAGATTTGCAAGATAATATTTCAACATATAAGGTTGGTGATGCAGGATTAACCAAATTGATTACTAGACTTCAATATTTAAAAAACTCAAGCCAGGAATTATTGATTGAGAATAGAAAGTATAAAAATGAAATTAAGTCAATTTTAGACCATTATAGGGAAGAGCAAGAAAAATCAAATAAACAATTGAATACCATTAAGGAATTACTTTCACAGCAAGATGTATTCCAATTATTAATTAGGCAAATGGAGTTGGTTCAAGCAAAGCTTCAATATCAACAGGAAGCATGGAGAATGCCAGATAATCAAGCTGAAAACTTATTATTTTGGATACAACAGCTTCAAAATCAATGGAAAGTAGATGAGGCAGTAGCAAGAGCATCTTATCTTAAACATAGAAGTATAGTTCTTGGAGAACAAATGAAAGCTTACACTTTAGGCCATCCACTTCCAACACATTATGCAATAATACAAGAACTTCTTCATAAGCTTCAATATATTTTTAGAGAAGAGGAATTCTCTGTTGTGACTAGATCTGAATTTTTGTATGAAGATATTGGGAATGCAAACTTTGGTTTTGAGCCTTTAAGAATTCGTAATCAAATAAGCAAAAAATTGGAAAAAGAACCAATTTGGGATGGAGAAAATTTTAAGCAGCCACCATTATCAGTATTACCTTCAATATTTGGTAACTCAAAGACTAAAATGGCAGGAAAGATTGAAGAAGTTATTGAGAATTCAAAACAAAATGGTGAATCTGGATCCGGAATTGCTAATGCTATAGATGAATCTGCAAATAGTCCAAAAAAAGGAGCCAATAGTGGATTGATTGAATACTCTTCTTTAAAATCTTCGGTCATGGCAAATACCCAGTATATTCCAAAAATACAAGTTGATTTGCTTAGTCCACCAGAAAAGAATGTCCCTGAATCAGAGTATGAAAGAATCAAAAATAGCTTTCGAGAAATGCAAGAAAAATATCGTATTCTGGAAGGAGAGAATGAAATCATGTCTGAGAAGATTCAAAAGTTGACTAAAATGATTAAATCAATGAATAAAAAAACATATCGCCAAAATACCCGTGCTGGAAGCCTTGTAGACTTTTCTGCAGGAAACAACCTGGAAGAATCATCCAAATCAAATGTTAACATGGATAATGGTGATAATCAGCATGATTCTGTCTCTGGAGATTTAGAACATGATAAAGCAATTGAACCCAATGATAATAACCGTGGAATTAAAAGTGGTAGATCATTCCATAAACGCAACAGTTCAAAGTCCGTTTATAGTGAGCCAAATGAGACTTCAGTGAATGGTAGTGTAGCAAAAAGTTCCGCTGGTCAGAACTCAAATAATAATGAGAATGAAATTTCTGATGACATCAATTAATAACTCGACTAATGTATTTTAATTATTTTTTTTTAAGAATATTTACCAATAAAAATTGAACTTAGCTTAGGAACTTTTACATTAAAAATAGTATATATACATGTATATGTAATTTTTTTTTGCATGCATTCTACATTGACTTTTAAAAATTATATACCGGTAATTCATAATTAAAAAATTAATAATTACGTGGTTAAACAACAAAGTGGCGCCGGCGCCATTTGACATATTTTCAAAGTAAAAGTCAAAAAGGAGCAATGTAGAAAAAAAAATTAATAAGAAAATAATATTAAGTAGGTGATATAATTCAAGAGGAATTTCAAAATAATTCTAAACATAGAAAAGTATAGAACTAATAGCAGGTAAATAGCAAAAAAAGCACTTTTTTTTTGAGACGAAATAGTTTAATATAAATTAATGAAAATTGGATCATTTTAAGATAGAAGAATAATTATAGAGAAAAAAAATATGAAGGTCAAAGTATTACAAAGAGATGTAAGCAAATATCAGGACAAATCAAAAGGTTCTATACAAAGGATTTATCATAATCCAGATCCTAGTATTCACCCTTTTGAGAAAGCTAGAGAATATACCAGGGCATTAATGAGTGTAAAATTAAGAAAAATGTTTTCAAAGCCTCTAGTTTCAGTATTTGAGGGTCATTCAGATACTGTTCAATGTTTAGCTAGAGCTCATCATCATCTTTCTGATATATATAGTGGTGGATTTGATGGAACAGTAAGATATTGGAATTTAGCAGGGAGTAGAAGATGTGAATATATGATTAGGGCGCATGAAGGAGCAGTACGTGGATTATGTGTTACAAATAATGATAAGCACTTATTTTCATGCGGTGATGATAAGAAATTGCAAATGTGGAAAATATCTAAAAGAGAATCAGTTAATGAAGTGAATTTAATGGAATTAGAAGATGAAGGAAATGCTGAGGATGTTTTTAATGGATATGATAATATTTCCAGTTTTTCAAAGGCAATTGTTCCAGAAACTACATTTCTTGCGAATAATCAATTATACAGTTTAGATCATCATTGGAATAGTGGTGTATTAATAAGTAGTGGAGTTGGTGGTTTACATGTATGGGATCATCATAGAAGTACACCATTACAAGAATTTGAATGGGGAAACGAAACAGTTTATTCTGCAAGGATTAATCCAAGTGAACCTCATATTGTTGCAACAGTTTCTTCTGATAATTCTGTTGGACTTTTTGATATTAGATCATCAACAGCATTACGTAAAGTTGTTTTATCTAATAAATCAAATGCAATCTGTTGGAATCCTCAGCAACCACTTAATTTCACAATTGCTAATGATGATTCTATGCTTTATACATTTGATATGAGAAAACTTAACATTGCTAGATATATATATAAAGGATTTGTTCATGCTGTTTTAGATGTTGATTATAATCCAATGGGAAACAGCTTTGTTGCTGGTAGTAGAGACAATACTATTCGAATCTTTAATATTGACCAAGGATCTTCTAGAGATATTTATCATGCCAAAAGAATGCATAATGTTTGGGCTACCAAATTTACTGCTGATGGGAGATTTATTGTAAGCGGTTCATCTGATTTTTGTATTCGCTTATGGAAAAATGAAGCTAGTCAACCACTTGGGCCTAGATCTTATAGAGAAAGACAAACTTTGGCTTATAGAAATAAACTTATCGAAAGATACCAATATTTACCTGAAATTAAAAAGATTTCAAGGCATCATCATGTACCAAAGATGATAAAATCTATTCAAGAGAGAAAACTTGAACAAATTAATGCCAAGAAAAAGAGGGAGCAAAATCTTAAAGATCACACCAAAGATTCCTCAAAGCCAGTCCCAGAAAGACAAAAATCTATTGTTTCTGTTTTAGAGTAATTTCTATCAATAATCAGTAACATTCTTCAGATATATATGTATATATATATATATATGTATCCGATTCAATTTTATAGAGAAAATTTATACTTGTTTAATTGTTTTTTAATTTGCATGCAAATTTCACTTGATATTATATATATAAATGTATTTCCATTTTACTTAACAACTATCCTTCTTCAAACAATAAATCGAATTATCTATAATCATAGATATAAATATTTATTTATTCTTTCATTCAATCTATCCATAGCTTTATATATTATCCATTAAAATTCCAAAATATACATTTTTTTTATTTGCTTGGTACTACAACGATACCAGTATATAAATTTATTATTTAATTAATTCATTTGCGCGCGCAACCCCACGTCATTTATATAATATAAATTTTAATAATTAATTAATATTTAATATTTATATTTTGAAAAATATAAATATAAAAAACTGCTTTGATTTACAGTAATTTTCTTTTTCTTGAATAATTAAGAAACCAATTAATTAAAAAGCATACAGATGTATATGTGATTATTAAAATAACAGATCCATCTATAATCCATTCAGAATTATCCAAATTATTCCAATTCAATAAAATATTAGTATTATAAATATAAATAAATAATTATATATATTTAAAGAAAAGACCTTTTACTGCCTTTTAATTCAGAATTAGTCTTTTTCGCCTTTAAATAATAATTATTATTGATTATTTGTTTTCTTAATATTATAGTGGATATGGAATAATTACCAATTATTTGTTCAAAATTGAAGATTAAATATTAATAACCACAATTTGTATTTATTTTTTAAAGGCAATTAAGGAAAAATTCTCAAATTCTTATAATTATTATTTGACATAATTTCTGATGTTTGATAATATTATTCATGCCAGAAATGGAGATTTTTACCAAATAGGATCTGGAAACCAAATTAATACAAGAGGAAAAAATACCGAACGTTCCTCAAATTCAACGAATAAAGGAAATGATTTATTAGATCCTATTTCAAAATCAGATATTATTGGAATTTCTTTAAATTCTTGTATTAAACAAGATGAAGAATTTTCAGAGTTGAGTCATTTCTTAAAAGGAATATACTCAACAGATTATGAATATCGACCTGAAACATTTGAAGTTAAAGCTTTAAGTGGATATTTTCCAAAAAAAATTAAACAGGCCATATTAAATAATTTTAAAAGTATGAAATTAAATTTAAGAAATTTTGATGACAGAAAATATCTGATTAATAAACTTTCTTCAGAACCTTTGGCTTTAAAATCAAAAACTTTAAGCTACCATAGTATATTTTATATTTATAATGAAAATGAAATAATTTTTTGGAATTGGTCAAAAGATTATCCCATATATTCTGTTCAAACTGAAGAATTTTTTCAAGAAAATACCAAAAAAAAAGCAATAATTACCAGTGTTGGATCTTTTGAGGACGAACAATCTTCTTGTATCAAAATATTAGTTAGTACAAATTATTATCTTATTCTTTTAAACATTGTTAAAAATACGAATGGTAACTATGTTATCAACCGAGTAAAAGATAGTTATTTTTCTCTTTCTGGATATAAAGATATTTCTTTTACCAATATTATTTCACATCAAGCTTCTGGTAGATTCTTTCTTGGCTGTGGTAATACAGGTACCATTTATGAATATACAATGGAACAAGAAAGTTCTTGGATTAAAAGAAAAGTTAAGAAAATTTCTGAAATTGCTTATAATGATAGCCAAACTCATTCACTTGCTAGATTAATAAAGATTTCTGGAAATCAATTTGTCTCGTATTTACCCAAATTTATTCGTAATTATTTTTTTAATAAATCACAAAGTTTTATTAAATCAATGTTTATTGATGAATTTAGAGGATTGATATATGTACTTTATATGAATTCAGATATTGATGTTTTTCTAATACCAATTGGGAATTTTAGAATAAAAAAGATTTCTGATGATTTAACTTATATTGAAAAAGGAGATTCTTCTAGCTCCATAAGTACTTATTTAACAAAGTACTTGTCTTCAAATACTTTAAACTCGAATTCATTTTTTCCAAGCTATTTTATTTTCAGACTAAATATTAATACCATAAAAAGTGAATTGAGCAAATTATTGAATTCAAATAATGGCAGTAAAAAACAATTATCTATTATGCAACAAAAAAAGAACTCTAGCTTTATTTCATGCCTTAATATCCACTCAATTCACCCCACAAGTCCTCAAGAAAGTGACTCTATTTATGCCATTCTAGTCACCAACAATGGAGATCGTATTTATCTGGAATCTATTTTTGAATTTGGAAATAAACCTTATTCATTTTCTAATTCACAATATAATAATCAATTCTCCCAAAATTTAGTTTATTCAATTCCAATTAATATGAGAGTTAAAGAGTTTAAAAGAACAGCAATAAGCTCTGATGATTCTGAAGAAAAGCTGATTAATTCAAGTCTTTACTCAAATGGAGTTTCTATTTTAACCACTTTAAACATTGGAGATGGTATAGATTTACCAGAATCTATTTTTTCACAAAAATCTGAAACAAACTTGAATAGAATTCCTGAAAATTTAAATGATGATAATGAAACCATATTTTCATTAATTACATCGAATATATTTGCTTCTTGTATTGACCAAACATTTATTGCGAAAAACTTATCAAACAGAAATTTGGGTTCTTCCAATATGCAAAATATACCCACCAGTTTAAATGAATGGCAATACTCTTTTTCAGATCCAAACTTGGGACTAATTTTAAGCATAAAAGAAAGAAATGTTCCGACCAAATATCAGAGATTATTTGAGAATCTTTGGAATACCCCAAATCCTTTTTCTAATGAGAGAAATCCAAGAGAAATACTTTTTATTCGTCCAAATATTTCAGCTTCAAACCACGATCAATTGCTTTCCAATAGTAATTTATCAGGGTTTGGATGTAAAACTTCTGGCTCAAAATTCTTCCATCTTTGGAGATACTTCTTTAATAGATTGAGTTCCAAGTCAATTCATGCAACCGAAACAAAGGGAGAATACAAACCACACTGTTTGATTCAAAATCACTTGAGAGCATCAACATCATGTTCAGTTTTTGGTATCAATATTCCTCAATGTCCTCCAAATGGACTTAATGACTTGATTTTGGATCAAATAACTGAATGTAGATCTTGGACAATCGTTACTACAAAAGGAATATTCATTTTGGAGAAGAAGAGACTCTTGGATATTATCACAAAAATGACTCTTGAACCCCACAATTACTCTTTTATGATAGATGTTTTTGATGAACAAGAAAGCTTTAGCCCAATTAATGGATTAAGCTCTTTTGGAAGAAGACGTGGGGATATGAATTTGCAAAATAACAAATCAACCACCTTTATAATGAAACTTTTAGGGACTTTTGCTCAAACTATAACTTTTGAACAGTTTTTTGCTTTAATTTGGCAAGGTCTTGTGTGTATGAATACCAAAGAAATTCTTGATTCTGAACTTATACAGAGATTTTACTCAAGTGACATTAAGAATGATAGTCCTTTTGAAATTCATATCAGAAACAAGGATGTAGGAATGCTTGATAAAAATCTAACTCGAAATGACTTTCCTTCAATCACCTTGATAAAGATTTGGCTTACTCTACTTTCAGATAATAATATCCAATCCGGATCAAACTCAAATTGCTTTTTAAGTATTAGTTCTTTTAATCATATATTAGCAGTGACTCCTAGATTTAAAGGGTTGCTTCTTCTTATTGGAAGAATTATTCGAAGTATTTGGGGTATTCCCTTATTTCAACAAACTGACTTTGAGTTAATTAATAAAAATACTAGAGATTTTTCCAAATACATAGATGAAGAGGAGTATATAAAAAGCCAATTTAATCAGCACAATAATAGTAATGATGAATTTGATATTAGAGACTTTTCAGACAATAATAATAATTCCAAATTTGTTTCAGAGTTCATTAAATCTCAGATTGAGAGCACTGGCAAATTTTGTAATTCATACCAAGACAATTTTCTTTTATTTAAAGACTTAAAGGCTCCAAAATCTTTCAGCTGTAAAAATAAGAATATAATCTTGGAGATCCATTCTTGTATTCATGAGTTTTTTAAGTCTGAAGCTTCTGATTGGTTAACCCATAACCAAGTTGATAATTCAGTCTCATCAGGTACGATATATAATAATGATAAGATAGGCAATAAAAGTAACGGACTTATTCCAGAAAATAATACAGTAGACTTTGCCATGAATGACTCAATTTCGGTGACAATATCTTCATCTTTAAAAGAAGATCATATTTCTCATCTCAAAAATAACTTGATACCCATAAATAATCTCTTAAATTTATTATTACCTTGGTGGTTCCCAAATTTTAATGTGGAGATTAACCGTAAAAATGATGAAAATGCCATCTTTTTGGCAAACAATTACTCTACAAACTCAAGTTTTAACTCCAGTTCTAGTTCTAATTCAAACACATATTCTTCAGTAAACATTTCTGAGCTCCATTTATTCATAGAAACTAAGAACTTTATCTCGAGAACCATTGAAATTTTGGAAATGATGAGTCTTTTCTGCAAAACTTATCCCTTTGGACTTAAATATAATGCTAAAATAACAAATGAAGCCATTTTATGCTCCTCTTATATGGATATTTTAAAAAAATCATTAAACAAATTTACATTATTTGAATTATCAAATAATAAAGGACTCCAATTTGTTCTTCGACTTTTATTTAGATACAATATACTTTCAGCATCCCAATATATGTCTTCTATTTCATCAAGCTCAAAGTACTCTTTAATCTCGTGCCAACAAGTTGCAATTGAACACTGCATATCATCCTTAAATAAGGATGTAATTCTTAACAAAAGAAAGAAAAATCATGCAGAGGATTTGCTGGGCCGAAAAAAATTAGTTCGTGCATCTAAGGTAAATACCAAAGATAATGAACAACTTGGAAACTTATCAAGTTCACAGATTATGCCCATTCTGTTTGAAAATATTTATGAAGTACCTTTAAATATTGTTTTGAGTCTTTTATACTACAATAAGGAAATTCCATCTATCATCACTCTAATTAACTCCCAATCCGAATATATTCACCACACTGGTCTTCTACCTCCCTGGCTTTCTAACGGGGAAAAAGTCGAAATAAGTATTCCAACTTCCATCTCTGAATTTTCTAGTCATATCTCAAACTCAAATTCCTTTGTAAAATACTTCCTTTCTATCCTACTCTTTGAAATCAACCAATTTGAACCTCAATATAACAACAGGTTAATGAGTTTCCAAGATATAATTGTGAATTTCGAAGAGAGTGGCTGCAAAACCTTGCTTGAATTTTGTAAAACTTCGTCCTTAACCCACGCGGTCAGGTCCATATATACTTATGAGTTTCATTGCTCTCTCTGGATTTACCAAAACCTACAACATACATTGGATATCACTTATAATGAATATATTATTGAAATTGGAAAGTTTCTCTCAAAAATTGATCTTGTTGATGACCCAGCATTTGATTACCTTAAAGATTTAGATGTTTCATTTAATCACTTAAAAAACTCAAGTACACCTTCTGAACAGAAAATTCTTGAAAATAAGCTCATTATGTTCAAAAACCTTAGAGAAAATATTCTTAAAATGAGATTTTCAATTATTGAATTCATTCTTTGCTGCCTTAAACAAGAATCTGATTACAAACAAAAATTTAATAAACAAAACTCAAAATCGTTTTCGTCCACATGCAGAGAATGGCTCCACTATTACATGTTTTCTTACGTGTCTTATATTGATTCTTGCATGCAAAAAACGGTACACGAAGAAATAATTAACATAAAAGGTGGTAATCGGTTGGAAAATTGGTTAATAAAGAATTTATCTATATCAGTGTTCCAGTTTAGCGAACATTCTGTGTATTTGAAGAATTGGTTAGAACATTTTCATTTGAGTGAGAGTCACAGCTATAGTGTTATTTCTAATGAAGATAAAAAATTAAATAGGGGTTTCATGACAAACAATAGATTCTCAGATGGGTTTGAGAATAAAATAGCTGGCTCAGTAAAGCAAGGATATGACATTAATTCGGTAAAAAAATCAGAAAATGATCAACCAAGTGAGAATAATGGTGTGGGATTGGTTCCAAATAACTATAAAAATGAAAATAGTCTCAAGAATGATCAAGGTTATTTGCTTTACAATGCCAAGCAATACTTTTCTGCTGGGCAGTATTACTACACAAAATCTAAAGCTATATGGAAAATTCCTTCAGGTGTGAATTCTATGATTGCACAAACTCAAGGGGAAATTTATAAATCAGCTTCTAGAAAAAATTTTAACTCTGCTAAGTTAAAAGAAGTGAATAGTGATGAAATTACAAAAATGCAAGATTTCATGAGGAGGAGTCTTGATAAATACAGGAGGAGAATTTCTAGCTCAAGTTTCATCCAGGGTGGGAAAAGACTCGATGCTATTTTCGAATTACTATCGGACATTCATTTACAGGTATTGAAAATGCAACAGGACCCAACATTGATTCAAAGAAGATCATTGTTACTGCAATCCCAGACTTGCATTGAAAGAGATATGAATGATGATAAGAATAAAGAGTTCATTAAAAGCATAAGAAATGATATCTTTAATATAGATACACAGATAGAGATACTGTTACAAATTGCCGAGTTTATTAACTACTATATTCTAACAGCTCTGGAGCAAAATGTTAATATTAATCCACTTGTGAAACAAATTTTTGATCTTTTTGGCACTTCTGTTAGTAACAGTAATGAAATATTGCATTTTAATGAAAATTTTGAGATTTCCCAGGAAGGAATTAACATTTTTAAAAGCTTAGTTATGGGAATTTACCATATTCAAAGTATGGTACATAGTAATGATACTCTATTAGAGTTTATTACAGAATTTTACAATTTGACAGGTTTTTCATCTATTACTGAAATCAAATGGTTAATGGAAAACTCAAAAAATGAGCCGAAAATAATAGACCATATTATTGTCAAAATTCCATCATTATGTGAATACAGAACTAAGCAATCCTTTTTCTTTGAATCTCCTATATTATTTGAAGTAGATATAGCTGATCTACTACTATTATGTGAAAATTCCATGCCTTATGATCTAAATCAAAATAATCAAAGTATTAGAAATGGAATGAATTCCAGAATATCTCTGCAACAATTTGATTCAATTTTGGAAACAATTACTTTAGAGCTATATAAGTTCTCTATATTATATTATAATAGATTTAGACAAAGTGATCTTGTCGATATTTACAGCTTTGAAGATGTAACTCGAGTTAAATCTAGAGTACTTTGGTGGGTTTGGCCAATTAGATTTTTACTATTCCATTTAAATAACAGATCTATTGTTTCAAGGCTTTTACCATTATTTTCTGGTAATTCAAATAATTCCAATCTTCTTTCAAATATGATCAATAATCATGAAAGAATGGAAATTTCTGAAATGATCAAAGCTAGTATTGTTTAATTTTTATATCATCTTTTGTTATTAAACTTGTGTAATTTTATCAGAAAATTTTTGAAACATATTTTGCATTTTTTTTAATTTAAGAGAACTTTCCATATTTTGACTCTTTAATGATTCCAACTTTTTAATTGAATCACCATATCTTTGTAAAGATCTTACACAGGATGCCTCGAGATTTACTCTTGAATTCTCTAACTCGTCATATAATGAATTGAGGAATTCTAAAATACAAGTTTATAATTTTAAGTTAATTTTTGTTTTTTAATTAGGAATTGAATCCAGTTGACGAGAATGAGGAAAAGAATATTTTTTAAAGTTTTAGGTATTACTTACTTGTCATTGATTCATGTAAAAGGTCTTTGTGTTCATCGAGTTTTTTCTGTATTTTAAAGTTATTTTAGTTCAGAAATGTTTCAATATTTATCTTATATATTACTGAATTATACATACCTTATAGCTTTCAATAACGTTAGCTTCAGTATCATTAAACTCTTTCTTAACACATTTTCTTTTACTATTTGGAGAATTGTTGTTAATATTTTCTAAAACACAAAGTTTATTAGCGTGAAATTAAGAATATAAAAAAGAAGGAATAAACAAAGTTTTTTATTCCAGCTAATTCATTGTTGTTCAATTAAACTTACCTCCTGAGCCTAAAACGGAACTACTAGTAGTCTCTATACTTGCTCTCAAGGAATTTCTTGCATCTTTTTTTGTCATTTTCTAACAAATTGTTTAAAATTTTTTTAATTAAAAATCTTTACAAAACAATTTCTCTAATGTGGCAAAATAATTACGTAAATACAAACACACACATTTATTTAACTACATGCAAACATGCAATCCTATACCGGTTTCAAAACAATATAATATATATAATTTTTTGGACAATACAAACAAAAAAAAATACCTCCTTAAAAAAAATAGTTATTTTAAAACTTATTTACTTTGATTTCAAACCTTTACACAAAAATTGCTCAAAAACACATTTTTTCCTGAATTTTCATTAAATTTCTTCACAAAATATTTTCTTGAGACGGCGGGAAAACATGCAATTTCTTTTTTTTAGTAAAAATTGCCAGTTTTGACAGTATTTAGGCGGGAATTGTGAAAAAAATAATGAAAATAAAAAAATTGGTCGAATTTAGGGAGGCCATTTTAAAAATGGTAGAAAAATGCTTAGAGGCGGTTGAATTGTAGACGTTATTATAATTTTAATATATTGGAAAAAGCCAAGTTTGACTAGAAATAGATATCTTAACTTATTAAAAAGGCAAATAAAAAGGTAGTTAAATTAATAAAAGCAAATAATTATATACTATATAACTTGGCTTATATATAATAATAGTAAGTGCTGAAAATAATAATAATAATATTATTATTATTATTATAAGACTGGAGAAAAATAAAGCGAGAGATTAAAGTATTGTGGGAAATAGGGAATTATATTTATTTATTTATTAAAAAAGAGATATATGTGATTTTTTTTTCCTATACTAAACAGAAGTACACAAGAAAGCAGAACAAGTAACTAAAGACTCTCCGTTTAATATAGGCACGGTCTCACTTTAAAGTTTTTAAAGTGAGAGTGAAGTCAAAAATTACTTGGAGCAGTTAAGAGCAGAAACAGACATTATTGGCAATTTTACTCAATCCAACTGTTTGTTTTTGCTTCCAAATAAATATCCAAACTTAATAATTAATTCTACTTTACATTATAACATAGCATTTTAAAATGTCAGCTCGAGCAAGGAATTTAAGAGCAAACAAAAATTCTACCGTTGCAGGAAATAACAAATCTAATTCTAAGGAGCCTAATCCTTCTATAAATGAGGATTACTATAGAAGAATTAATGTTCAACCAACTGTTGTTGATACTCCTATGTCTCCAAGAACTGCTAAATGGGTTAGGGAATTAACGCCTGTATTGGAACCATATAACTTTAATCTAAATGAGATTTCAGATCTAATTCATAGATGCCATTACGACGCCAATCAAATTGAACTGGCTGTAGGTAATGTTATTGAGGATTTTAGTGGTCATGAATCAGGTCAATGGACAAAAGTTGGTAAAAATAGATCAAACGGAGGTTCAAAACACAATAATGTAAATGTTACTAATAACAATAATAATGTTAATGTAAACAGAAACAAGAATCTCAACAATACTCACTCTATTAAACCTGGTAAACAAGCTAATTCACAAAACAACCAAAACCACGTTGAAGGTACTAATACCAACTACCATAGGTCTACCAACAAGCCAATTAAACACCATGGGCATGGCCATGGCCATGGACATGGTCATGGACATGGTAATGTTCAAACACAAAATCAGAACCAGTCTTATCAGGCAAGAGCCACTGGAGACCATAGTGTACAACAGGAATCAAGTAATGGTTCAAAGAACACGATAGCCAATGGCACTCAAACTCTAATTATCACTCATGTAAGCACTACAAAGGCAAGCATTTCCAATAACCCAGTGGATAACACTACTACATGGGCAAAACTAGCTCGCAAAAACAACACAAACAACTCCGCAACATTACAATCTACTAGTAGCTATACCAAGGACAATGGAAGTGGTTTCGAAGAATCACAAACCACCAACAATAGAGATCATAAAGACTTTTCAAACAACACTATAGTTAAAGAAAGATCATCGCAGGATCACTTAGATCCCAACATACAACAACAGCAACAGAATACCCAAAGCGTATCAAACACCATTTCAAAGCTTTCTGATAAGTCTAGGAAAGATCGAGAGTGCTCCTCTAACATTACAAACGACAATACTCAAAGCTCTTCACCGCAGACTTCAAACGTTTACTCATCAGTGTCAACAAATGGTTCTGGAATCACTGCAATTGATCTTGGAATAAAAGTTGGTGGAGTTTCTCCGCCACATGGAATCCAAATAGGTGGTGGAATTGATTACAAATCACATGGAATTGGAGTGTTTCTACCCGAGGGTAGAACTGTCGATCCTAATGCTAATGATGGGCTCCTATTTGGTAGTTTTGGAGCAGTAGATATTAGTAAGGTTTCAGAAAATCAAATCCAAATTAATGTTGCTTCCGAAAACAATTCCAATACTACACCTAATAATTCCCCCGGAGTTCCCGCCAACTCTTCAAATACAATTGGAGGACATTCTAGTAACTTTGGAACTTCAAATATTGGCGCCATGTCAATGATGACAGGCATTTCCGAAAATAATGGCGGGATGACTGGTGCCAGTGTATCTGGAAGTCATTTATTGAACGGTTGGAATACTAGCGGTTCATCCCCATCAAAAGAGAATTCTACGAATAGTATGATGGTAGATCAAGGACTATTGCACCAGAATGCTTCACAGAGAAGTGGCGGATCAGGGGTTTCTGGAGGATCTGGTGTATCAGGGTCTAATGTGCATGCTTCTATAAAATCTTCTGGTATTGGGAATGGTTATATTAGTCATTCAATTTCTGGGAATGCAGTTGGTAACTATAGTAACTTGCCAATAACAAGTCAAGGAATGGTAAGTGGTAGTGGTGTTTACTCATCGAATCCAGCCTTATTATCTGGTAATAATGGTATAAATTATAGTGAGACAGTTGTAGGAGGTGGAGCGGGGTCAAATGGTAGTGGTTCAGGGAGTGCATCAAGTGGAAACAGTTCCAATATGGCCTTAGCAGCAGCAGCAGCTGCTGCTGCCGCTGCAGTAAATCCATATAACTACGCATATTTGAACTATGCAGGATATACCGCAAACTTTCCTTACATGGTTGGAAACACTGCAGCTTTTGGTTTTCCTCATTATAATACGAAACCAAATGGTCACCATCATCCAACTCCAGTTTTTAACCAGTATTCACAAGGGCCGAGTCCAAGTCAGCATGGGCTAAACGGAGTTTACGGAATGGGAGGAACTGGAAGCTCAGGAAATACAGCAGTTAATAATAATACAACAGGAAATGTTATGGTATCTGATAGCATCGGTGTGAATTACCACTCATCCAATAACCAATCCCCTATGACAGTGGGTGGAAATTCTACACATAATCATCATATTAGCAACCAAAATCCGAGCTCCTACCAAAATATCCAGTCTATGCTCCCTCCCGGAATTTCACACCAACAAATTAGCCTTGGAAGTCAACAAACAAACGTAAGTGGTAATTCTTTACAGAATCAAATAAATTTACCAATGAGCTTCAACAATAACGGAGTATCAAATGAGTTTGGTGTGGACCAAGCAATTCCTCAGGCGGTTTTTTTAGGACAACCAGGTACTAATAATAGTAAATTGGATAATATTGGAGCTCACCCAGGAGATTTTATACATCACCAAGGCTATAACAACCACCATAGTCATATCCAAAATCCTACGTCTAATGCAAATATTAATTCTCAAGGAAACCCAAATACTGGAAACCCAAACAGCCATGCTAAAGGTAATGGACAAGTTGCTGCTGGTAACTTTCAAGGGAATATACAATATATAGGTAAACCAACGGTCTCTGGGTCAAACAATGCCGTTTCGGGTACTTCAAGTGGTACAAGTGGTAACTCCGCATCTAGCAACCCTTCAGGCGCTGTAAATGGGGCAACAGTGGGTACAGGAATGGAATTAGCTCATCAGAGTCAAGGAGTTGGAGGAAATACAAGTTCTGGAAATTCAAACATGTTTCTACCTGGAAGAGCACAGAATACTGCTGCTCAGGCTGGGCAAGTTGGGTCTGCCCAATCAAAACAGGCTTCTGTGAATTTCCCAGGCTTTCACTCATCTAGAACCAGCAATAATTCTGGATTCCTTCAACATAACAACAATATGTGGAATAATAATTAAATTTTCTAAATATTTATTTCATAATTAGTTTCATAGAAATATTTTGTATTTAGTAAATTAATGGTATTGCAGATTAATGATTTACTTTTTTATTTTATTTTGCAATTTCTTTTCCTATTATGCATTTCGCTGCCAAACGCAAAATTCTTCTAAATAACATTACGTGTAAAATTTTTTTGCATGCAATGCATGCATGCCACGTTATGTGGACTAAACAAAAAATAGTTAGAGGTTGAAATGAGTAGATAATCAAAATTGAATTAGAAATCATGAAAAAAAAAAATTAATAAATATATAAAGTTATATCTTAGATTCTATTAATAATAAACTAGGTTGCCTGTGTTGATGGTATTGAGGGAAAGAAAATAAAATAATTAAAGAATTCCATTTGTAATTCGTTGGAATGCATCATATTGAATGGACCTCCAATTATTTATAGAAGATTGAATTAATTCAGTGACTTTAATAACACATTGCTCTTCAGTAAGATGAAGGAAAAAGCGGTCTCTAATTTCTTGAACAAAGTATTCCTTGTTTGTGAACAAAGAGAAACAAGGAAGTTTGGATGCTGAAGTCATAGATTCGATAGTTAAAACAATTTGGTCGACGTGTTTTCTGGAAGCTAAAAATCCTTTAATAATTAGTTGTTGGAAATATTGAAAATCAGAAGAGTTTTCTCCCATCATAACATCAAGGAATTCTTGAGTTAATTTGAAAGGGCTTTGTTCAAAATTAACATTACCAGGAGAATTACTTAACATAAACCCATAATCAATTTGAATGATATGGCCATGCTTGTCAATTAAGAAATTTCCATTGTGCCTATCTTTGACTTGGAGGAAAAAACTAACAAGACTATAAGCAGCATGGCTTTCAACAAAGCATTTTCTTGCCTTAGATTTAAGCTCATCATCCTTGAATAACTGATCAAAGCAATTTAAAAGATTATCAGTCTGGAATTTTCGTTTAAGGCTATCAATTGAAAAAGTATCTTGAATGTATTCAATAAACCCACCATGAGAACCAATAACAAGTATTTCATATGGATGAAGCCATAAAGGTAACTTATTAATTTTGAAAATCCAATCAAATTGTTGAAGTAATTGAGATGCAAGATATTCTTGTCTAAGATCATCCGAAGATTTCAGTAAAAGAGTCTTAATTCCCCAACTCTTAAGTTTTGAGTAGGGAGAATCTTTTCTATATCTTTTTATCTTACTTGACCATGTTTCTTGCGGCCAGTTCTCATTAAAAACTTCATCATCACTTGATTCATTATTATTATTCTCATGAATATCATCACAATCTTCAATGTTTTCTGAATCTTTATTATCAATAAAAAATACTTGATTAAAGTCTTCCTGGGATAAGCCCATATCAATTGATTCAGAAATACCAATGGATAATATATTAAGAAAATTAAGCAATATATCTTGGGATGTATTTTTATTATCATCAAAATCATTCTCATTCCCACCAGTTTTAAGTTTAATGCCATGATTCTTGAGATAATTAAGAATATCTTTGGAAATCAACTCTTGAGATTTTTTACCAAGTTCATAATCTAGGTCATCAAGATCTGCAATTTCTATTGCTAGTAAAAAGTGGACTCTTTTTCTGGAATTATAAATCTTGCATTCATTTGGAATTATACGTAAAAATTGGCAATTATTTAATGAACATAAACCTTTATCCATGATATAATTGGAATGAGAAAATCCAATTATCCCTTTGGTATTATTATTTTTTTGATTTAAATTTGAATCATTTTCAGAAAACCTACTACAAAATTCATTATTAAATGATGCCATTGGTAAAGAAATACTATTTAACAAAAAAGTTGTTCTTGAAATTGAAATTGAAAATCTTGAATAAAAGAGCCAAAGATTTAATTCCTCTATAATAAATTCCAAAATCTCACATCTATGCTCCTTATTAATATTTGATTGTAAATAATTTGAAATCTCAAGAAACTGTGAAACAAGCTGATTCACTCTATTAAAATAATTATATCTATGTTGTTTAAGTAAATAATAAAGTGTTTCACTTTCTTTTTCAATCTCGGATATATAAACCTTGAAGATTTCTTCATTATTAAGAATATTATCATTTATTTGTATTGGAGAGCTAGAATTCTCATTAGATAAATTATCCAAAGATTTAACAATATTGGCTGAATTTGGTGTTAATATTGGTATAACTTTATTATCATTACTTTCATCATCACAAATAACATCGGGAATTAATTTAATCTCTTCGAAAGTAACACTATCATCACAATTATCTTTATCATCATCCAAATCACTGGATTCTGAAGGTGAAAAAGGATGGGTAATTCTTATCACGTCTTTTGGAGTCATTGGGCTTGAATTATTTTCAGAATTAAATTCTTTTGTATTAAAATTATAGCTCTTATTAATATGGTTTATTCTAGATTTTGATCTAAGTTGAATATCATTTATTATCTTATTAACATCAATTAAATCAAATGGAGAACCCAATTTTGAAAAGAAAAAGTAGGGTATCGAGATCTTACTAGAATTACCACTTGAACTAAATGTACCAAAAGATGATGATCCAGTTATTATATTAGTTGGTAAAAATCCTTGGTTTAATGATCCAAAAGTATTTGATGAAACTCCATTTATATAATAAGATGTTCCAGGATTTGGATTGTAATAAGCTGCACAAGTTGCATTCGAGTATAAATTCTTAAATTGACGATTTATTAAACTAAGTTTTGTTCGTATATATTCAATTTTCTCTTTATTTTCGCAGCTAAAATCATCATTAATAATTCTGTAAATCCAAATATCTGGTAAAACATCACAAGACGAAAGTCTAATAGTCTTTGAACTACTTTGAATTGTATTATACTCTAGTCCAAGTTGAATACTTGAATCAGTTTGTGAAGATATCATATTATCTTCTTTATTATAATCTTCATCTGCATTTAAATTAATAGTCTCACTACTTGGAAGGGTAGAATAAATTGCCAAAGATAACTGAGTTTTTGTATTTTCACGATTCATCATCTCAGAATCGCTATATTGAGATTCAATATCTTCTTGATTATTGTCCAATTTGATGTTTTGACTGCTTAGTGAATGAAAAAGACATGATTTAGATCTTCTCCAAAAATATAATCTTTTTTCTATATATCTAATATCAGGTTTAAGCTTACTATTTACCATTGCCATTTCAATTTCTTGAAGCATATTTTGAGCATATTCTGAAACAAGTGGTATATTATCTTCACTCATAGCTTGATACATCCAAGAAATAATCAAAGAAAAATTCATATTTTCACTTGATTTGTCAAGAAAGTATTTCCAAAGACTACTTTTCTCAAATCTATTTAAAGAAATTTCACATAGTTGTGGTAAGTACCACAAAATCTCATCAGATCTTTCATATAGTAAGTTTACAAGATATTCATGTACTCCAAATTCTTTATGGTGATATATATAATATAAGTGAAGATGTGCATCAAATACATCTGACTGAAACAGTCTTAGTAATGATCCTTTGCTTCTATCTAATTCTCCTTTTAATTCTTTTCTAGATTCTAAATAATTATCATTATTTGAAAAATCACCCAAATTGACTATATTGTTTTTCACATCATCATTATTCTCATTTAAATTAATACTTTCACCATTACCTTTTTGTTTTGAAATCAAGCTTTTACCAAACAAACCTGACATAGATTTCGAAGTGGTTAGCCATCCTTCTACCATTTTGTTTATTATATGTAATTATATAGTAAAACTCTCATTCAGAATGTTGAATTAATTAAAAAACAAAACTTTTTTATCTTTTTATTATTAAAATAATTTCTTATTTTTCTCAAATAATTATTATATTAGTATTTTTTATAGTAAATACTTGTAGATCTGGCAACTAATGCCAGCTTCAAGCCACCAATCTTAAAACACTTTAAATAAGCCAATCTTTCGGATCTAATTTATAATGTAAGTTCAATATAAATTATCTTCTCTCCCTTAGCTTTTCCCTCGTTTTTATATATATAATTTTTTTCAAATAAAAAAAAAGAAAGAGAAACAAGCCCTTTAGTTTATCTCAATTTTCTACCTATATGGCCTCTATATAATTAAATTATGTAGTTTTGGCGCCGCCAGTTTGGCGCCAGTTTGAATAATTAGTAATAAATGCATGTAAATAAAATTAAATTAAAATAAAACATAAAGATGGAGCTAAAAAGTAGTCAGATATTAATTTTTCATTATAATCTCTAGTTTTCTTTTTAGGAATTGCTTTACTTCCGCAATTATTTTTATTTAGTAGACTAAAATAATTGTATTTATAGGAAGGGTTATCTGTTTCTTCTTCTAGCAAGCTCTCTCATGCTTTTTATGGGGATTGATTTTGAGTTTTTTGAAAGTGAAGTCTCAGAATTGACACCTTTTAAGGGACTTGAAGAGGAGGAGCAAGTAGACTGGAGAATTGGGTTTATAGGAGAGGAAGAAGTAGATGGTAAATCAGAGGGGTGTAAGATAAAATCAGGTTTTTCGCCCTTGTTAAAATTCTTATGTGTTGAAAACCTGGATATTCCAATGGATTCTAGAAACCCAGATCGTTTAGTTATTCCATTACTTGCAGGGATAAGAGTATTTGTTAGTAATGGAGAATTTGAAGAGGGCATGTTTGTGTAAAATGGAGAGACTGTGGATGCTGCTGTCATTACAGCAGGGTCCCAGAATAGGTTTGCTCTGGGATCTTGCAATCCTGAGCCATGAATTGTCCAGCCTTCCATCTTTAATCTTAGTTTCTCTTGAATTTCTTTAAAAGTATCTTCTGTTAAAGTTCCAAATTTCGCATTGAATAGTTTTTTTGGATTCATTATGTTCTTACCATTATCCCTATATGATTCATCAGCTATTATGGGATTAATTACTTTTCCTACTGCATCTGAAAACCTAGCATACTCTGCTGCTGGGTTATACTCTGTTCCAGGTTGTTTATTGGAATTCCTATCTGAATTAGAATTTAAAAAGTTGTAATTGAAACCTGTATTCCTAGAAAGAGGTAACCAACTGCTAGTTGAATACATTGTATCCCTATAATTTGAAAGCTGCCTATTGCTAGTATTTGTGTATTGGCTAGGCATACCTAATCCTGTGCAGTCCAGCCTAAATCTGCTTCTTCCTGATTCTGTAGATGTCATTTTGTTTCCACTTTTCTTGTTTTTTCTATCTAGTTTTTCTTTATCCTCTTTTTTCTTTTCCCAGTCTTCAAATTCCTTTAATAACTCTATATCAGTTTCTTCTCTTTCTATTTCCCACTCACTATGGCTTTTGGAGTCTTTCTCAAATTTGTTTCTCAACTTTCTAACACTATTACTACTATCTTCATTATAAGAATCACATCTTTTATTTATATTTCCCTCGTTAAATTTGGTATATCTTTTGGAGTAAGTAGTTTCAGTTGTATTAGTATTTCCACTACTACAGTCATTTAAACAAGAATCACTCTCAGTTAGATTCTTATTCAAGCTAAACTTGTTACTTTTATTTGTTTTTCTGTCAATAAATACCTTACTATCTTTTTGGTTGTCTAATTCATGTTCATTCTCAGAATCTAAATCATTTAAATTCGACTTATATTTAGAACTTACTAACTTTTCTTCCTTATGATGTTCAATTAATCCCCATCCATCTATACTAAGCATAGGGTACTTACCATTGGTTCCCCTGATTCTTTTAGTGTCTATAATTAACCTGGTGGCTCCTCCAGAAAACTTCTCAGAAATAGTTGGTTCTGGCTCTGGTTCTGGTTCCGGTTCTGGTTCTGGTTTTGACTCCTCTTGATGTGTATTGATAAAAGTTTGTGCAACTTCTTTGGTTTCTCTTTCAAGATTACTATGGCAATGGCAATCCTTTACTATATAGTATTTATTTTCTGTAAGTCTATCTTTTGAACCAACTTTTAAATTTGAGTTCTTTCTGTTTCTTAATTTAATTCTTGCATTCCTTTCAGCTTCTTCTAGAATTCGATACCCTTGTTCATTTATATATTTGTCACAACTTTTGTATTCAGTAGCAGACTCCTTAATACTTCCTAAAGCTATCCCAGTCTTATCCACTGCTTCTCTACTAATGCTGTTATTTTCTTCATATTGAAAAGTAGTTTGTGGCCAAGCTAGCTCATTATAATTTAACTGTGTATATATTCCAGTCATATATGGATATTTAATTCTCAAAGGAGTTAAACCATAGTCTATATTATTAATTTCTTGTTTTTTCAGAGAAATCTGGTCCACTACATTTACTATCTTTGATAAACAGAACAACTTATTTTGAATTGAAGAAGAAATCTTGTCTACAATATCTAACAACATATTATTATCACCTACACTCTCTCCTATTCTCTCAATATTTCTTTTTTGTTCAGTTAATCTTTGTACTTGGCTATTTTGTACATCTATGGAATCTTTAATATTTATCTTAGTCTCCATACATACTGATATAATACTAGAAATCTCACTGATTATACTAAGTAACTCTTTAGTTTGAAAACCTTGGTTATCTTGATTTTTATATTTCAATAAAGTATATTTATTGTGAAGAAAATCATATAATTCCATAATACAAAGCTTAAGCTGTATTTCAGAATCACCATAGACTGACTCTTCAGATTCTGGGTAAGCTAAATAACTACAACATCTTAGATCAGGGTCTTTTTGAAATACTGATTCAATATCACCATTGTATTGGAGAGTTAAATAATCCATTTTAAATGTTCTTCATATATTATTAAATAGATTGAAATATTTTCCTAGATGCCTTTTTCTTTTGTAAAATTGAGAAATCTCGTTCAAATAATATTTAAATTGTAGTTATTGACCCTATTACTTTTTAAACCTTATTTACTCTAATCTCTATTACTCTAAACTTTGGAAAATATAATTTTTTTTGAAATTCGATTTGATTCCGTACTTTTAGTTAAAAATCAAATTTCTGTTCTGATATTTTGTTTATTATTTGTATGATCTCACATTATTACTGTCAGGACTGGACCCCAAATATTACATGCTTGGCGCCGGCGCCATAATTTTTCAAGACTTATTTTTGCATGAATCTTGAACAGAAATAATTAAATAGATAAAAAGGACGGAAAATAGAATGAGAAGTATTTAAATTAGATAATAGATTAAATTAAAGCTAAGATAAATTTAAAAACAGAGTAAACATTTTAAACAAATTTCACATTAGTATTTTTTTCATAAACGAGTTAGATTTGTAACTTAATTTAAAAAAAACGAATTCTGTCTACCATCGTATTATTCTGGTAAATATTAAAAGATTTCATGTAATTTAAAAAATAAATTAGCAACATTGTGTTAGCCTTAGTTATGGCCATTAAATTTTTCATCTATTTTAATTTTTGCTTGCAAATTAACCGAATTAACTTATTTTAGGAGGAGGCGCCTTCTTTGGTGGTGGTGGTGCTTTTTTAGAAGGAGGTGAGCCCTTGGGAAGCCCATCAGAGTTTGAGGGAGGAGCAGAAGGTTCCTTCGGTGGTGGGGGTCCCTTTGGTGGTGGAGGTCCCTTTGGAGGTGGAGATTCTTTTGGTGGTGGAAGTTCTTTTGGGGGTGGAGGTCCCTTTGGTGGTGGAGGTCCCTTTGGTGGTGGAGGTCCCTTTGGTGGTGGAGGTTCTTTTGGAAGTGGAAGTTCTTTTGGGGGTGGAGACTCCTTTGGTGGTGAAGGTTCTTTTGGTGGTGGAGGTCCCTTTGGTGGTGGAGGTCCCTTTGGTGGTGGAGGTCCCTTTGGTGGTGGAGGACCTTTTGATGTAGGAGGACCCTTTGGTGGCCCATCGGAGTCTGAAGGAGGAACTTCTGGAGGGCTATCAGAATTTGAGGGAGGAGCAGGAGGTCCTTTTGGTGGTGGAGGTCCTTTTGGTGGCGGAGGGCCTTTTGGTGTAGGAGGACCTTTTGGTGGAGGAGGACCCTTTGATGTAGGAGGACCCTTTGGTGCAGGAGGACCCTTTGGTGCAGGAGGACCCTTTGGTGCAGGAGGACCCTTTGTTGTAGGAGGTCCCTTTGATGCAGGAGACTCTTTTGGAAGACTGTCAGGGTCTGAAGGAGCTGTTGGGCCTTTTGGCGCTGGAGGTCCTTTTTTAGCAGGAGGTTGTGGTTCTTTCGGAGTTCCATCAGAACTCGAAGGCTGCGAAGCTGGAAGACCCTTTGAAGCAGCCAAAGAAGTGGTCTCTTTTTCCTCGACTTTACTATCAACAGCAAGCCCATCCTTAGCAGAAGGCTCAGCTTTATTTTTAGGAATATTATCATCCTTATTAGTAGGCTTAGAATTTGGATTTTGGATAGACTCAGAAGAAGTTTTTTGTGAGCCTTCAGTTCTATGAGTACTTTTTGATAAGTTTGTTCCATTTACTTTTTTCTCATTTTGACTCTCACTAGGCTTACTAGAAGATTGTTTATCTATGTTTTTCCAAGAGTTCTCAAGATACTTATTAATTTCTGTCTGCACTACAGGACATTTTGTCCATGATTCAATTTCTTCTGCAACACCACGAATATTATCTCTAACAAATGAGAATCTTTTTTGCTTCCTACTTCTCTTATCTTCACCAATAATACTTGGTAGGTCTCCATCAAGTAATGAAGAAGATATATTCCAAGCAGCAACAGCATCTCCAAGAGTATGAGGTGGCTCTTTCCTACTCTGAGATTCCAAATTATGTGCTGATTTATTACCCCTTCTTACATTATACCTTTTACTCTTTTCAATAATATCTAGCCAAGTTATTGGAATACCTCTCTCGTTCACTAACCTTGGAGGTTGTTTTTGCTTTACATATGGTATTGGTTTTGAAACATCTATTTCTGGCCATGGATCATTAAAGAAATAACGTGGGTATTTCTTGTAAACTGCTTCTGCTTGCTTTAAATCTCTTGGGTATTTCATATTTTTACCAAATCTATAACGTGATAAACGTGTATAAGGACGATATGGGACCCCAAAAAAAAACTCAAAGTCTTTTGCATATTGTTTTTCAAAAGCATCCTCACGAGATATATACTCTACTTCTTTTCCTTTTCTTCTACTTTTATATTCATACATTGTTTCCTCAATTATTCTTTTTGAACCAATTTGATTTTCTTCCTCCACTTCTGAATCATATTTCTTATATAATTCATTGTCATATATGCATTTCACTTTTGCTCCCATTCCCAAATCTTCTTCTTTATCTGAAGAATTTTCAGAATAGTCTGAAGACTCATCATCTGTTAATAAAGAAAATGGTTTTTTACCTCTAATACCAAATGGGTATAAATAAGGACCTTTTGGAGTTCCTTTAATCTCATGTTTTAAGGCTAATTCCATTAAATTCATTTTTGTTGCATTAATCACTACTTAATTCATATATTTTAATTTTTTCAATTTCACTCTTTCATTCTTAGATTTATTTTTCTTTTTTTTACTTTATAGTTTATTTATTGATAACAATATTAAAATACTTATCTCCAAAAAATTCGAATTTACTTATTAAAAATATATTTATTTTATTCAAACTTAGCAACACACTATCTTTTATATTCTTTTATTCCCCTCTATTACATGTATGCATGCAAGTCAAATTTTACACTAATTGGCGGGAATTTTTTTTTTTTCTTACGTGTTCTTTATGTAACAACATTACCATCATTTCAAAAAACATGCAACCAAAAATTATTGTTTTTAAAGATTTTCAAAAGTTAAAGGCAACCGTGTGAATTTAAACGATTTTATTTGCAGAAAAGAAATGAACAGATGAGAAGTTAACATCCAATTTTTTTTTGTAGATTGTCTAAAATGAGTGTGCAAGTAAAATGCATGCCACTAATCAAGGTTAGGGGAAGGAGGGAAATGGTAACAAAGTCTTTAAAAAAATAATAAAAGATAAAATACAACTCTAATGTCAATATAATACTTATAACACAAATACCAATACTAATTACCAGGATATCTTTGCAACATATTTGGATTAGACCTTGGAAGGATTTTATTCAAAAAGTCGTTGTAAGAAAGCATAAAGCCTTGTGTCTTATCTTCAATAAGTGAAAGGAAAAATTTGTTCTCTAAAGGATCACCTTGCCTAATGGTATGAAGTTTCATAAATGGTGGTTTTCTTTGTTCACGGATGTTATTGATTAGAATTGCAACTTTTACTCCGAGCTTGTCACCTGTTGATCCAATGACAGTTTCAGCATAATCTGGATGAAGTTGATCAAGAGTTGCAACACCAAATACCTGTTGGATGAAAGCAGTTGGAATTGCTCTTCCAAGCCAAAGATACATAGATTCTCCATCTTCTAAAAGATATGCATCAGCCTGTGTCATTTTTTCTGCTGTCAAATTTAAGGCAGGAGGAAGCACTAGTGATTGATCAGTTTCCTGCTGTTGAAGATTCCAAGAAGAAAGACAAAACATTCTTGGATAAAAGAGTATCATTTGAGACTCTAGTCTAAGACTAGATAGACGTATCCAGTGATAAATTCTGTGATCAGACTGAGCAACTTCTTTGTAATCTCTAAAAGCTGGACATTTAAGTACACCAAGTATATAAAGTGGAAGTTGTTTAGCAGCTTCAATTATTTGATTGGATTGAGGTAAAATTATTTGAGAACAAATTGTCTGAAGATAATTACGACCATCAAGTAATTTGCTTTTGAGACTTAATTCCATTGCATTCTGACAAATTATTGAAACTGTTGCCTGTACATCCATACTAGATACTAAATCTACATAATTCTGAGTTACTGGTAAAGCCATTGTATGAACTCTAATACGTCTTTCACCATCACTATTAGTATGTAAAAGAGCTGCTTGAATGTAAACAAAAGGATCTGGAGCTACTGTCACATTTTCATCCATATCAATAACAATACTAAAAGCTTGGTCTCTATGACAATTTGGAGCAAGAAGAAGATCAACTCCACTAAAATAGAAATTACCATACCAGTTTGATATTTTCCATCCACGACTAACTCTAAATCTGATGCAAGCTTCCCAGGCAGAATTTCTGGTTAGGGTTAAAAATATATCCTCTCTAAGTTTTTGTCCATGAAGATACGAGTTGAACCCAAAAATATATGTAAGATCACCACTAGTTTTTTTTACAATTGGAGAAATTGTGGGTAAATCTACGTTAGCTTGAGAAGTACACATGAATAAATCAACACTAATATATGCTCTAACAAGTGCATGAACAAAATTGCTATATCCATCATTTTCTGGTTTTAATAGTTCAACTTCTCTATCAACATCTTTGGATTCTTTTCCAGAACTTCTCATTTGTTCACGATTCAGTTTTACTGTTTGGTCTCCAACTGTTGGTGCTCCTGATGAAAATAAAAGGACTTTTCCACCAATATGTCTGATTGCCATATAAGCAGCTTTAATTGCTGATCCCATGCAATTCTCTGAAACTCTATTGTTTCTCCATAAATTTGGTAAATTATCTAACAAGTTCACAATTTGCTGTAATTATAAGTTAAATAATTCATTATCTAAGAAATTAATTTAACAACTTACCTCAGTAGAATCAGCAATATTGACCAAAACACCATCAGAAAGTGGTAAAAATAGATCATTCAAATCTGATACAACAAACATATGTGGTTGTGAAAGATTACTATTTAAATCATAAAAATGAATAAATGAATCAAATGTGATAATACCTATCATAGCTCTACCTCCACCTGGAATTTTATCAGATAATATAGCATTTTTTACTGCTGAACAAACTGTCTCAACAAGTCCTGAAGATACTGCTGGCATTGAAACATCCAAAACTATAAAATATACAGGAGGCTGAGGCGGTCTTACCATATATTCTCCAGATGCAATAAATTCAGTACTCCCAACAGAAAGTTCAGGACGTTCAAATCGGTCAGTTCTACGTCCTTGATCATCTAATCCACAATAATAAAATGAAAGAGTTTCGTTAGAATAACCACACATGTTGCATATCCAACGACGCCCTCCTGCTTCCCATCTAACAAATGGATTAATATAAGTTCTGCAGGGCTTACATCTAACTAATACACCACTAGATCCAAAAGAAACTGTTGGTACTTCAGGATATCCAGGAGGAGGACTTGCTAAAGGTTGGAAAACTAGACCAACAGGAATATGGGCTTTCTGTTTAAGACTTGCTGAGCTTGGGACTTTTGAGACAGATGGTCTCACAAAGTATGATGGAGCATTAAGTTGTTGTATTTCGCTCATTGATAGTCCGCCAGTTATTGTTGTATTATTATTTCCAATATCTTTTGAAACTGGATTCGAATTATAATAGCCAGTTTGAGCTTGGCTTTGGCCTTGAGTTTGCTGTCCCATTCCTACTGGAATCATCATACCAGGCCGAATTCTATTTTGACCTTGAATAGTATTATTATCATTGCTTGAGCCATAATATCCTCCGCTCTGTGGATAACCTTGATTTTGGCCAATACTTTGACTCTGATTCTGATGTTGACCTTGCACTCCAAAAGGAGTAGTTTTTGGTACTCCTTCAGACATTCCTTGAAAAGGAGATGACATTACTGTACCTGGGCGTTGTTGGGGAATCTGGCCCTGTGAGTATTGTATTGCCCCCCCGCCTACTGAATTTCCGTATGGATATCCCGACATCAAAATAAAGAGTGTACACCAATTCTATTCAAACCTTCCAACCAATAAGTGCAATAGTAGCGGCAATAAATTAGTGAATTCTTTACCTTTGGATTTTTTTTTTTTTTTTGACTCTTTTTCTTGATCTTTTTCTTTACAATATTATTCCCCCCTTAATGAAGCAATATTAAACATTCTCCCGCCATAAGGCGGGTGAATTCGGGCGCCTTATACAGTTAATAATTATAAAATAAACAGTAAAGATGAGTAATACAAAAAATTATTTGAATTAATTTTACTATGATTATCTGTTCTCTCTTAATAGCTCTGTTCGTGTATGTGTGTGAGTGTACTTGGAATAATGTGTTTTTGAGAAGTTTAAGTAGTTACTTGATAAATGATGTGAATCAAATGTTGTGTTAGGTTCTGATACTAGTATTTGGTGTCAATTCAAAGGGATATTGTTGAAAGAAAAAAACCATTTAAATGAAGAGAATATGGGAAGTGAGATATGAGTTTAGAATAAAAATTTTGGGTTTAGAATTAGGGAGTGGAATTCAAAAAAAAAAAGGTTAGTGCTATAAAAAATATAATAACTTTTGAAAAAAAAATAAAGTAAAAAAGTTCATAATAGTATTCTCTGAACTATAAACCTGTAATAGCTTATCAGCAAATATTTGTATAAAGTTGATGCAGCCATTTAGTAGTAACAGCATCATCATGGAAGATCATTTTAAAGCTTGGTGAAAGAATGATAGAAGGTATTGTTTGTTTTAATGCATCCCTGACTTTGGAATTTTCCGATAATCTAAGATAACAGCGAATAATGTGTTTTAATAGTCTCGGTGAGGGAGCCTCATTATGTTGAGTGATTACATTACCAAGAACTTGGCACACAGTAAAAAATCTCTCAGGAGTAGCACAAATATAAGTAAGGCCAAGATCATCAAGAAGGATTTTTTGTATTATGAATGTTGCAACAGTTTTGCTAAGTTCACTCCCAGTTTCCATTACTCTCAAGCAAAGAGGAATAATTTCAGTTTGTAAAAGAAAGCTCACAACTTCAGGATCGTCAACTTTTACAAGAGCACCAATTACACCGAGTGATGTTAGACGAAGATATTCAAATGGGCGTGATTTAGTTACAGTATTTAAAAAAGGATAAAGGTATAGTGGAATATGAGCTGCAAGAAAATGAGATCTAGTTTCTGAATGGCTTGCAACGCATTGTAATAAGGCCAAACAATTACATGTTCTGTTACTTGCTTGATTAGATAGGTTTGGAGGAGAAAGCAGTGGGTATATAAAAATAATTTCTTGTAAAAGAGCAGTAATACATCCAAAACTATGCCAAAGCAATGGTGCCAAATCCGGGAAGGTTTCACGGTATTTAGAAAGTTTTGATAATGCCATTTCTCTTTTTGAAGAGCAAGTCATATCAACCAAATATTGATAAACTTTTTCTCTTTCTTTTTGAACAATGTTCTCATTTCCCTTCGTTTCAATACCATTGTCTGACAATGATGATGGGATTCCTAGTTCTCCTGAAACAGGAATTTGGCTAGGAACTCCACTAATTCCAAGTTCACCCTGAGAGATTCTTTGTTGCACTTTTGCACCTCCAATAGAAGATGATATAGGTGCTGACAAAGGATTTGAGATAGAACCAGAAGCTGGTGCGGAGTTGGATAGTGCCGAATTAGAAGACGACGCCGAAATAGAAGATGAACCTGATGCTGGAACTGATGAAGAATGTAATGGTAATGAAGAAGAAGAAGAAGAAGAGGAAGAGGATGAAGTTGCTAATGGAACTGTAGATGCAGAGGAAGAACTCACTGTTCCACAACCTGAGCTATTTAGTCCTCCCTGTGGTAACATTTCTTATTAATTTCTAAAGATTGAAATTTTATCTTGGTTAAATTTCTATTAATATACCAGAAAAAAATAAAAGAAAAAATTTCACAATATACTTGTATTCTATGTGAAACTTATTCAACAACTTTTCATTTCTTCAATTAGAAAATCATTCATTTAAGACTTTTCTTTCTTCTATTTTATTAATCTTTTCCTGATTCTATTTCATTTAATTTTTATATGAAATTTGACGGTTTCAGCTGCCGCCAAAACTTTGCCGCCTGACATTTTGTTTGTCTACTTGTGAGTCCCCTCCCCACCAAAGAAATTTCAAAGGTCCAATAAAAAGTGCAAAAATCACTATCGTAGGATTTTTGGATTCTCTAAAGGTACACCTGAGGAAATTTTGAGATATTTTTGCTATTTACTTCAGGTATATTGTATTTATTTTGGCTGTTTTTTCCTTTCTTCTCTTTTCTTTCCTTTTATCTAGAAGTTTTCTTATAAGCTTAAAACCCTCCAAACTGAAGTTTCTTTCACATACCCAGCTCAGTTTGCAATCAATAGATTTAGATATCAGCAGGGCTATACAAACAAAAAATAACTTTTTATTTGATGAAAATGTGAACACATTGATATGCGAAGTTAAGTAAGGAAAGATTTGATAGAATATCTAAGAAAGTATGTAGTATCAATAATAAAAAAAACAATAAAGAAATCTAAATTATTCATTTCTATATATACTATGTAGTACCATCCATGTGTTACAAACATTATTCCCAAAAAGGAAAATAATATTATTTTCATTCTAAAAACCAAATCATAAATAATAATGTAATTACTCTCGGTTTGCTAACAGTTTAACATGTAATTAAAGTAAGATACATATTTATATGCTCTTCTCTCTCAATATCTACATTTTATTATTAAATTTACTACCCACTTCTTTAATTACTTCCCTCCCCACACGCCCTATACTCTCTATTTCAATCACTTTTAAAAGTATTATGGTGTAAACCAATAGCCCGCCAAGAGCCATCAATTTTTCTGCATGTTTTGCATAATACCGGGGTTCTCCCCACATTGTATGCAATAGGCGCCAATTGGTTTGCATTTTTGTTACCAGTTAGTGCGAAAAGAAGATATTTCAAAAATACTAAATTACTAAAATATGCATAATTTGGAACTTCTACAAATATTTTCTCTTTTTACATGAGAGAATTAAGATATATTCGTAACGAGAACAAGTTTTTATAGACTAATCATTTGGAAACTTGTTTTATTATTAATGAATTAATCATATTAATCATAATTTGTTAATATTATCATTATTTCCCCCTAGGTTCAGCCCTGAAACTACTCACTCATTCATCCATTCTTTGTTATTAAGTTTCAAATTAATATAAAGTAACAATAAAGGATTCAACAGATTTTTAAATTAAATAACTGAATATAATAAATAAATAGAATTTATCATATCAGAGATGGTCACTAATATGGCTTCATCATCCAATTATCGTTTATCAAGCTCTCTTTCTCCAATTAGAAACAAAATTACAGATGATTTTCAAGAATGTGATCCTATGATTAAAAGTACTAATTTTCAACCTATACCAAAATATAATCACAATTGTTTTGAAAATAGCAATACTGTTAATGTTAGTATTCAAGATGAAGCTCAAATTATTAAAATTAAATCATCGGAAAAACATGATTTCCTGATTTATGATAAAAACTTATTCAGATTCAAAGTTTTTGTGGTTATATTGTTATATATGTCAAGATCAATTATAGAAACAAGAAATATTCATAGGAATTTGGATGATAATAGTCAGAAATTTCTCAAGAGTTTATATGATATTATATTTTTTGCCTGTATCTTTACCTTTACATATATATCTGGGAAGTCGTTCACAATTTCCATTCTTACTTTAAAGAAAACTAAAGAGTCAAAAGATTCACAAGACATTTTTGACAAAGGATTTTCCAGATTTATTAATATTTTTACTCATCCAAGTTTTTTACCTATCAAAATAGTGGTTTACAAATCAATAACAAAGTATTTTTTACCTGGATTTGTTATGTTATACTTTATTCAGCCTTTTTCATACTATATTTCAGCAGTACATCCAATTTGGGTAGAAAGGATTACCTTATCTCCAATTAACTTTTTCTTAGACTCATTGGATAGAGTTATTTATAAAACTGCTTTGGATAATGTATCTAAAAAGATTTCATACTTTCCCCAAGTATTAATTTACCTATCATTCATACGTATAATATGTTTTCCTATTACTGAGCTCACCAAGTATATAATAGAGTGTTCTTTTGGAGAGATAAAGAATTCAACAAAACAAAATGACTCTGGAGAGCATTATAGTAATATTAACATAAGCTCAAAAACTTGTAGAAAGTATTCCTCTATTTTGGATATCTCTAACTCATATAGTATAGGGAAGTATCAGAAATACCTAAATAACCCATTAATAACAAATAAACTAAGGTATCAAGCAACTGAAATTAATGATGGTAAAAACCAAACAAAATATTACTTTTATGAAAGAGAATTTTCTTTAATTTCTTTAATTGGAAAAGCTACAATTTCTATTTTGGTTATTATAATGTTGTATTACTATAACCTTAGAGAATTTTCAATGCTTGTTTTCATCCCAGTAGCTCTTCCAATTATTACATTCTCCTTAGCTGGGCATTTGTCTTCAATTACAAAAGTCAAAATTTCCTTGGCTTTAACTTATATCCTCCTACTCTTCCTTTTAATTCCGTTAAAAGATTATTCAATAATTTGGAAACTTTGTTTAATATTCTTGCTTGGTGTTACAGACGTACAACTATCATTTATGAGAAGCCAATATAATAATTACTCTGGTGAAAGTAAATCAACAAGCATAAGCATTATCCATCCAATATTTAAACATATTTCTTTATTGGTATTTTCAGTAACTACAATATATTTATCATTTTTTATCTCGGAAAGCAAATACTTTGAAAATCTATCATTATATCTAAATTCATTAAAAGAGGTATCCTTACTATTTCTGATTATTACTATTACATCCCACCCTTTGTTCAGATCAGAATTATATGTTGTTGATAACTCATATGGAATAAAACAAATAAAAAGTGAGAATCAGAATCTTTTTGTTTTGATTTTCGTCCATTCAATTGTAATCCGCGTTGTCTCATTCTTTTTTGAATCCAAAACTAATATTAAGCTACCAATATACATAAACATATTAAGTATTACATTAATTTCATTATTTTTAACAGAATTACTATACTATACAATACTGCTGTTCAATCATTGTTGTTCGTATTTGAAATCGTATTTTATATCAGGAAGCAAAGTTAAAGACTCAAATTCTTACCAATTGTTAGTGTAAGGTACTCTAAGAGGTTAGCATGATTATATGGAAGAAGTCTAAAGTAAAAAGGGGAAGATCAAATTGGAATAAAGAAGACCGAAGAAGAAATGTGGGGAGGAGTGAAGGTTAAGAAGTTAAAGAGGAACTAGTTTGTTTTATATTTCGCGAGTTTGAAATTCTGACATCATTATTTAATATGGGTGGCAAAATTGTGCGCAAATTCTGTTTGCATATAATATTTACACACAATGAGGATGTTAGCGCTTGATGACAAATGTCTATCCATATAAAAAAGGCAATTAAAAGATGCAAAGTTCAAATAAATTATATTGGCAAAGGAGGAACTCTTATATTTATTTAAATATATTTTTGTAGCCTTTAATGTTTTTTTATTGAAATTTTGCAATGAGCTCAGACTTTACATGCATGTAAATTTATAAGTATTTTTTGAAATACCGGTGCCACGTAAGAGGGAAAAGAAAAAAATAGGAGGTTTGGCGCCTAAAGAATTTAGGTAGTATAATTTTTTAAGAGGAAAGAGTTCGTTCGTCAAATTTGACTTTTTGATGGAGAGTCGGGTAAATTCCCAAGAAAGAGTTGCCAATGAGATGAAGAAAACGAACCAAGCTCGCCTTCACTACTTGGATTGGCTAAAAACACTAGCAGTTTGGCTAGTAGTTTTTGTTCATGTAATTTATTACTTGAACCTGCTAAATATTGGAATAACAAGAAGTGAGAAGGAAATTGTCAGAAGAATGATCGTATTTTTTTCAGAGTTTGGAATGCCTATTTTCTTCTATGTATCAGGGAGAGCAAGTTTCCTTTCGAGCACACCCAATTTTCGAATATTATTGAGAAAAAAAATTCTACGCTTATTATTGCCTTTAACTTCTGGGTATTTCATTTTATTACCAATTACACATTACGTGGCAAATGGTAGAAGGCCATGTACTTACACCTTGGATGGAGCCCCTGCAAACTTCCACGTACATTATTTTATGTACATTAAGGATTTTACATGCCATGGATTTGAATGGCTTTGGTTTTTGGCTTTACTGATTGTCATTTCTGTGGTTATGTTTCCCTTTATAAAGGTTATGAAAGATCAGAACAAAGGCGAAAATATTTTATATATAATTTCTTGTGGATTAATTGCTGCAATTTTTGGTCCTCTTATAATATATAGTTATGATTTCCATCCATTAGCACTCTTTGGACTTTCGTTTCCACTAATGATTATGTTAGTTTCATCTCTGGTTATGAAATCAGTTAGAAGCAGAAAATCAGGTTTAAACATTGCTTTAATATATCTTACAGCTATATCATTCATACTGGGAAGTTTATTTTTAGCCTTTTATAGCAATGTTGATTATAAATCCAATACTTCAGGTTTCAATTCTAATGATTATAAGCCAGTTTTTCCTGAAAAAGGTTTTCTTAGAGTCATTGATGACAGGAGGATGATGTTGGCCATTATATTTTACATATCATTCTATGCTGTTGGATTCATTGATCAGTTACTAAGCTATTATTGTTCCTCTAATAAGCCAGTTATTCCTGAAAATCAAGCTTTAATTGGAAGTTGTGATATTCAGAATTCCGAAGAATGTCCTAACCTAAACATATCCATACCTAATTCTAGTCAGGAAAACCAGCCTGCTTTGCAGAGTTGTAAAGACTTCAGGCTTAATATCAATAAGGATCATCCAAATATAGAAAATATAAACAAACCGAATGATTATACCTATTCTTCCAACGATAAGATTCACAGTATTATTAATAACATGCCCGGAATGTTCAAGCCGACTCTTGTATTTGTTTCTTTGGTATTGTACTCAATTAGTTTTTCATTGGGAAATCATGGTATAGGATATATGTGGGCATTTCCAATGTATAGAATACCAAGTAGCTCACTATTTTATGTTGCAGGAGCCTGGATTATCGTTTTCGTATTGGACTCAATTTGCCATTCACTACTCAATCATATCTTTATTCCAAGCTTATACTTCCATTTTACAGCGTCATCAATTATAATATACATTATACATATGCTTTGGCTTGAACTAACTATGTCTTATGTAATCATTCCACTCCAAATACCATATATGCAATCAATTTTCCTTACTTTTACTATTACAACATTATTAAGCGCATTAACATACTTTTTAGCAATCAAGGTTAAATTTATCGGATTTATTGTTGGACTTACGACCACCTTTACTTCCAAATCCAATAGTAAAGTAAGCAAGAACCAGAGATCTGAAAAAAAGGCTCAGCAAATATGTGTTTAAGCTATATTGGATTTCAGTTTCTGTTATTCTACGTAGTGAAGTATTAAATCAAAGCATTCAAATTTCATCTCAAATGTTTTTAAATCAAACAATTTAAATAAAAAATAAATGGAAAAACAGTGAAATCATCGAATAGTGAATCGAAGGAGATGGGAGAAGATGATATATATGTATTATACTGGAACCATTCTTCGTTTCAATCTTTTGGTGTATTGTTCAGATATTTTTTAAATATATTGTGAATCTACATAATTAGTTACTTAAAACACTTATTATAATCGTCTAATTAGTAATTTATTTTAATTTATTGTCAAATTATGCAATCTTACTAAAACTAGGCACGTCCACATGCATGCAAAAGCGATTTGACTCGGTTTTTAAGAGAGGCGGGTAAAAAAGTGGAGAACACCGGCATCGATCCGATCACCTCTCGCATGCTAAGCGAGCGCTCTACCATCTGAGCTAGTTCCCCTCGTCTGTAGGTGGGTGTCATTTTAAAATGATATTATAATGGATAAGAAAAAGTATTTATGGGGACAACTTTAAATTTTTAAGAAAATGAATACGACTTACTCATGTAGCTGACTTAGGATAATAAAAATAGCATTAGTTATTACTCACGAGAGTTTTCGAATAGAATTTAAAAACTTTGCAAATTAATTAAAAATCGTTACTTTACTAATATACAAACATATACTATAGAGAATAAAATTTTTATTAATTAATAAATAACGTGTATACTGTTCGGAGGTAAATATATATATTAATTTAGATTGAATCAAATTTTTTTCATAGGTAACACAGGGAAATCTGTGAAGGAAATACTACTTAGGTTGGATTACTGTATTATATGCATACAATGGTTTCTTTAACAAACACAAGCTTATCTTTAAAGATTCAGGAAGAAATACTGATGAAAATTTACTATATAAATGATCTCAATGGATCATTTCCCATTTAATGATATAAAAATAACTTAGTTTTGGCGGGAAACACGGACTTATGTCTTAAATAATATATTAAACGAAAGAAAAGAATTATTAAAAGTTCAATAATCTAGCGAGTAGTTTAATTAGTTAAAGTGGAGAGAGAGTAGGAAAATGTCAGAGAAAGAATTAATTGAAGGAGTGCAGAAGATGGATATTGGTTATGATTTTGGTGAGAAGAAGAAGAAGAAGAAGAGCAAGGAACATAAGACGGGAGTTGCTGAAGTAGAAAGTAGTTATGTTGATGGATCAGGACAATTATTTGTCAAGGGTGCGATTTACCCATATGAAGAACTTCTGGAAAGAGTCAGAAGATTGATTCTTGAACATAACCCAGATTTGTGGGGAGCTAAAAGATATACATTAAAACCACCTCAAGTAGTTAGAGTCGGAAGCAAGAAGGTAGCTTGGATAAATTTCCAGGAAATTTGTAATATAATGCAAAGAAATGCAGACCATGTCTTTCAATTTGTATTGAGTGAGCTGGGAACTGAAGGATCAATTGCTGGTGATGGTCAACTAGTACTTAAGGGCAAATATGGGCCAAAGCATATCGAAGTTTTGCTCAGGAAATACATTATGGAATATGTTGCATGTTCTATGTGTAAATCTCCAAATACCAGACTTGAGAGAGATAATAGAACCCGTCTATATACTATTGTTTGTGCTGCTTGTGGTGCTAATAGAAGCGTTCAAAACATTAAAACTGGTTTCCATGCCGTTTCTAGAGCTGACAGAAAGAAAGCTAAAGCTGCATAATTAAACCAAATATATAGTAAATCGGATAGACTAGATTCATAACAACAGAGAATACTTAGAAAACAAGGTTGAGTTTTGGAAAGGAAAAAGAATAAAAGGAACAACTTTTTTGGAGAAGATCTAGAGGTATTCTTCCAAAACTTGTAACTTCTATTGGAGAATACAATAAATAACTGTCTCAAATTTTTTTCTTTGCAATATCACACTTTGTATATATCTCGAGATGAATATTTAAGTTATTCTATTGGGATTAACTAGTATAATGAAAATATGCTTATTATATAGATGAAAGTTTTTTTTATTCCTGTATTAATTTGGCTATAACTTAATACTCCATAATATAATTCTACTTATTTTTACACTTTAGTTGTTATTTATACTCCTCAGGTACGCATTTGCATTGGCACTCCACCATGGGGCATTTCGTTCTGTCCTCAAACCAGTTTCTAATATGCCTTATATGTCCCCCATGCTTGCATCTTAAACAGCGTGTATAAAGACCAAAAACTGGTTCTAAACAGACACAGCAGCCTTCTGATACTGGATTTGATATTCTAATTGACCCAGATCTTGAAGATAAAGCCAAATCTGAAGCAGAATCTGAAACGGAGGAAATAGAAACCGGCCCTATATTTGGTATTCTTCTTTCTCCTGGTATACCTGGTACTGGTCCTGATTCTGAAGCAAAATTGGGCCCAAATCCTTTTGTTCTTGGCCCCTCCATTATACCCGTCACTTCAGATTGTATTCTCAATCCTGGCCTTAATGAGTGTTTTGATTGACAGCCATTTTCTGTTCTCTTTAAATGATTTGAAAACTTATGAATTGCAACCACCAAGATCCTTGCATCATAGTTATTTTTAATCTCCAAATATAATTTCTTTAATAAATTAATGAGCTTTATTTGGTCAATCTGCTCAAAATCTGATAAACTTGAACAAACTGCATTGAATTTATATCTTAAAGTAGGGAAAAAATCATTTCCCTGGTCAAATTGTAATTGTGCTCTAGATGCATTTATGTAACTTTTTTTCTTAAAATATGAATGAACAACTGTTGGGCATAACATCATACTCAAATTCGAGTTTTTTATATTCTTAGTTGGATCTGTACAAAAATTCTGTAAATCCTTTACGCAATGTCTTCTACTTTGCTTATATAAAACCGTTGTTAGCCAATTTAATAGTATATATGTGTATTTAAAATAATCCCCATATAAAAATTTCTCTTCTGAAATGTATTCTACCTTTCTTAAAATTTCATTAATCTCAAGTAATATCTTTTCATATCTCGCAGCTTTATTTAAATTATGCTCATCATTCACTTTCATGAATATTAAATAACTTCCCTGAGATATAATCAACTTATCTAATGTATGAAATGTATATGAAACCTTTGTCTTTTTATTACGATTCTCACCTAAAATTGCTTGTTGTTCAAACCCTAACCCATACAAATGCTTTCTAGTTGAGGATATTAACTCTAATTGCTGTTCCTTCTTAAAACCATCATTCTGAGTCAATAATCCAAATAATGATTCTGGTAAATTTGAAATAATCCATACCCAATCCACTAATTGCTTTATTACTTGATTATTGTTCACTGTCAATAACTCACTAAATAGTGAAGTCAATAATTCTTTATCTAATTCTATGTCAAAAAATTTACATAATCTTTCTCTTTCTTTACAATTTAATATTATATTGTCCAGATAAACTCTTACCGGTATTATATTTTGCATGCAATTTTCTTCTTTTGCATGCGAATTATTCAATGACGTGTGCTCGTAATTATGTAAAATTTTAAATATTTGTCCACATGAATTAATATTGGTTTCAGATATTTTATTAATGAGATTTGAATAAATTTCTTTGATTCGGAGGATTGTATTATTAGTAATATAATAAGTAGCTTCAATAGTATTTTTCTCCTGTGACGATGTTAGAATTATTGTAAATTCAAAAGAATCTGAAACTAAATTAAAATTTGTATTATCTTCCATTACAAACTTTCCTCTTAATGTTGGATGTCTTGAAAGTTTTGCTATTATCCTATCATTTGACTCTATAGAAATTGAAATTAGATTATTTGCCATTTGTTGATTTTGTTTCACCTTTTCATGAATCATATTCAAGTCTCTGTAAAACCAATTAGTAAAAAACGTTTGAATAGTCAAATTTGATATTTTGGCCTCTTCATCTTTAGAGGTAGTGTTTTCATTGGTTATTGAAGCCAAGGAAGTCACATAGAAATTATAATGCATTAATTCATCTTCTTTTTCAAAATAACTACTTTTAGAATGATTGTGTCCTTTTAATCCACCAAATAGTGTTAATTCATTATTTTCACTTAAAAAAATTCTCTTAACTGGACCATTATATCTCATTTTAAGCCTTCTAAGACCAAAATCATCATTATCTTTGATCTCACTGTAGTAAAACCTTCCACTTTTATCATTAATAATTAAATTGTTTGTTCCTGGCAAAAAATCATAAGCATTTACTTTAATGCATGTTCCATTCTCCCAGCTCAAATCCTGGTTAATCTTTCCAATCTCGGCTTTGGCTTGCTCCTGAAACTTTAAAGTACTTACCTCATCCTCCCCTAAATCCTCATTTTCGTCAACTGAACTTGATGAAAAATTTAGTACTTCAAAATCTGGAGAAACATTTGAATTCTTTAATGATATATATTGCAATCCATTTCCAACTCTTAAATTACTATCACAGTCTAAAATTCCACCATTAAAAATTTTGGAACCTTCCATAACTTTTGGTACATTAATTACGCATAAGAGATCCATCTCGCAAATCAGAATTTTATCTGAAGATAATGGTAGCCATGAAAAATCAATAATACCTTTATCTCCTCTTTTCTCCTCTCTCCTGTTCGAAATATCACTTATCCAACTATTTCTAGGAATTATTCCAATCATCTTAGGCAGTCTAAGGTCATAAATACTTAAAAATTCTCCATTCTCGTGAAGAGCTCCCAATAAATAAGAGTTCAAAAGATTCCATTTAATACTCTTTGTGTTGTAAAATGACATAAGTGATAAGTCTTGATTCTTACTCCTTATATCTAGGACTCTTATTAATGCATCTTCACAGCTTGTTACAAAAGTACCAGTTGAAAAATGAGGACTCCAATCAAAAGAACTAATATTCATCATCTGACTTGAAATGCAATCCAATCCTATGCTTTCCAATGTACCATATAATATTGAATTTCCTTGAATATTTATGAAACTATTATATAACCTTGGATGGGTACCAAACTTAACAATTTCAGAATACATAGAACCAAAATTATCATATCCATCCATAAAAATTGAATTCAAGTTACTACTTGATTCTGATGATTTGTTCAACCCCAAAATCCTTCCTTTGTTCACCTTAATAAATTCGGATCCATCATCTATTCCCTGTGCCCACCTGTCTAAATTATATATGTATACATCTTTCCTACTATATATTCCAAATCTTCCTGACCTATCAACGTCCACTGAATTCAACATACGAACTCCAAGCTTTAAAACTCCTTTAGTTTCAACCTAATCAGTTCAAAATCCTCTCACACATAGATTTCTTCCTTCTTATACAATTTTATTACCACCTATCAAATTCTCTTATTATTTACCCACTTTCTGGTCATTAACTTAATTCCTTCCTTCTCCAACCTTTCACAATTTCTTCGAATACACCGTATAAAAACAATTAATCTCTATCAAAACCTATACTATCACCTTTTTAAACCTTCTATTTCAAAATTACTTGGTATTTTTATTATGACTTTCATTAAATTTTACATTCAATTCGCCTTTAATGGCCCCCCTTATTTTATATTCGCGCATTCTTTTTTAGTCTTCATTTGCCATCTTACGTGTGGCGGGCATTCTGGGCGGGAAATTCCATCTTATTTTTTTTTGCAAGTTTAGAGGATTTTTTTTGAAATGATTAATTGTTGATGACTTTAAGGAAAGAGATAATTCAGCAATTGTAATCATTGAAGAAATTTGAATAGAGCTGGGAAGCTACTCATTAAATAATATCTTGTGAATTTTCTGGCTCTATTTGAGAGCTTGTGAAAATTGCACTGGATAATATATTAATTGAGAAATATATATATTTATGCAGCCATGCAATAGGTCAATATATAGTTTATTGGGAATTTGAGCACTTTCCTTAAGGAAGCTGCAAACTTACCCTAGTTTATTGTTAAGATTATTGTGAATATGAGTGTAATTGATAAAGTCCGAGATTTTGTACTTCCTGGAACTTTTGGAAAAGGAAGAAGAGCCAAATTGACTGGAATTATTGCTTCAATATACCAAATATTAATATATACTTTCGTATTGGCAAATATATGCAATTCTTTCCTGCTATATTTCCGATTTGGTCGTATTAACAGTTTTGTTACAATTTATTCTGAATTAAATGGAATTGAAACACCTTCTTTGATTTATTGTAAAAAAAGGAGTAGATTTGGAAATGATATAAATGCATTTAATGGTACAGTTCTAATGAGAATTCTACATTATAATCGGTATTACTACAGCGACAATAAAAATATCCGAACATGTATTTATGAAGGATCGATGTGTTTATGTATTGATGCTTGGAAACAGTCGTATTACTCCATTAATGATTTAGAAGCAAACAAATCAACAGGAAATGTTAATAATTCTTTGGAACCATCTATTTTTCAAAATCCTAATTCTTACATGAAATTGAATTCTAATCAATTTTCCGTATTTCATCCAGGTGATTTTCCTGTCCCATTATTTATCAGAAATGAAATAGATTATCAAATTAGCACAAGAATGTCCATGAACGATAATGATGTTAAATATAAACCTCATCTAATTAATTGGTGTGGATTAAATATTAGAGAAGATAATAATAAACTGAATTATTCAAAAATTACTAATAATTTTGAGAATCATTCTTCACATAATAACAATATTTTAAATTCAGTTAAAAATCATACTTCTCATAATATTGAAGTGAGCCAAAACATTTTTTGTGAGCATAAGGATATGGTGGAATTATTATTCATTTCTGAAGATAAATTTGAAGGAGGTGTTGTTGGATTTTATACGTCTAAGAATCAATTTTCTTCAGAACCTATGTGGGTAAAAACCAGTTTTCCTGGAATAATATTTGCTTTTCTTCAACTTGAGAAAAACTGGATCATTGATTTTCTTCTTCTTAAACGTTTATTATATCACAGAATGAATCCATTTTATACTATTTATAAGTATTTTTCAAATTCGAATAAAAATGATTTATCCCCATCAGATATAGATGATGAAAATGATAATGAGCTCAATATTGATTATGGTTTTCAGAAAAAAGATAAGTCATACCTTATTACAGAATCCCAACAGATTATTGCTGATATTGCCCAATTTCATGGTAAAGTACTTCCAAATGATTGGTCACAATGGCTAAATGTACACCAACAAATTTCAAGAATTAATGGTACGAATGATGATAAAATGAATGGAGACAAAAATTTTGATGAATATATTTTTAATAACCAGACGTTAAAAATGATTGATGAATTATCAAATTTAACCAATGAATCTTCTGGACTTTTGAAATCAAATTATTCAACCCTTTGGGTTAGATCTGAATATCAAATATTTGTCACCCCTAATACGGTCAGAGTTGCAAATAAGCACTTCCTTCTTAAAACCTTTGGACTTATAATGTCAATCATTTTCTCTCTGAATTATCTCAACCTGTTCCACTCTGTATTCCCTTATTACCGAGGAGAAGTACCCAAATTAACCGTTTCACCTTTAACGAAGTTTCTATCATGCAATCTTTTAAATTCCTATCATGATAAGCAGTAGTCGATTAATAGAATTGATTCCTTATAGAAAAATTTGTAATTATATTTATTAATATAAAATATTATCATATTCCTTTTGTTTCTCTTTTTTTCCGGCATCTAATTCTTAATTATTATCTTAGTTTACGGCAAGATAAAGCCATTTTTATGGTATTCTTAAGTTGCAAATAATCATATATATTTAAATTACAAGAATAAATTAAAACTTCCAACGATTTCCACAATTCAAACAACGTACAAATGTTGTCATAGGTTCGTCGGCTGATCTTGTTTGCATCTGATAATATGTTGTTTTATTAGTCTTGCATTTTCCGCAGGTAAATTGTCCCTCCTTTTGTATCAAATTTCTTAAGTCCCAATCTGACTGGCAAGCTTCCAAACTCTCCTGTTTATGTTTTTCTCTTTCTTTCTGCTTTGCATCTGATGCCATTTCTCTGCTTTGCATTCTAGCAATTTCCTCTGGTGTAATCTTACCAACATATAACTTAGAATTTAATTCTGGATTTTTTAAATCACTCAAATTCCATTTGATCGTTTTAAGCTGTAAATTGTAATCACGAACCGAATTTTCACCTTTGACTATATATTCACGATGTAGTACAGATTCAATTTCTGCAGCAATTTCACAAACTTGTGATTCTTTCATTAATTTTGCTTGAGAATATGGTACCCCTGTAACCATTGCTTTCCATAGAAAATTCCTTGCTTTGTCTCTCATCACATCCCCTGTTAAAGGACCTATGTACTCTTTATGTAAACTACCTTCTTCCTCAATTCTCTCTTTGAATTCGCTCTTGACTTGAGACTGATTGTCTACATTTTCTTCAGTTGAATTTTCTTCGTCGGATTTTCTCAGCTTTTTAGTTGTAGATGATTTATCTTGATCATTTAATTTCTCATCCTTATTAGAAGTTTGCTGGGTGTTTGTTGCTAATGCTTCTTTCCATTTTCGAATCAATTCATCAGCCTTTGTGACTATTGCAATATTGTTTACTTCACAAAACCCTTTTTTAACTGCAGTCATCACTACTCCTATCTTGGTTTGTTTTAATATTTCCCGATTAATATTAACAGAATCAAGTTTTTCCAGAATTTTCATTACTTCACCATAAGTAGATTCTAACTCCTTCTTTAAAATTAACTTCTCTAAATTCTCCTTGATTAATTTAATGTTTAGAATAGTATCTTTCGAATCACTCATATTTACTAAAAATAACAATAATAAACCAATCAATAAAAATTTTAAATATATAGCAAAATATATACTTATTAATGTGTTTTTAGCTTCTTAATCAATTTCCTAGTAATATTTCTCTTTAAATCAGTTCAATCTCAGACTTCTTAATAAGCTTGAAACAACCAGATTTCATTAGTAAACTTCACTCTTACTCCCATCAAAGTTAAATTTTACTTTCATATAATGTAGGAGATTATTTCCTTTCTTTCTATTTCCAAGGGAATTTTTTCTATTTTTTCCTGATTATTAGCTTTGAATTAAATTATCAATTAGTTAATTGAAGTTACCGCCATGTCTGGCATCTTTATTATTTACATGAAAAATTAACCTTAGAAACATATGGTAATTAATTTATTCTTGAATAGAACTTAATTTACTTAAGTTCCATGTAACTAAACCAAGAATGTTTTCATGAAGATGCTTTTGTAACCCTTTCTTTCCATTCTTAACAATTTATTGTTTTTTGATTGTGATTTAATTCATACTATTTGTGTAATTGAGCATTAAAATTTAAATGATTTATGAATTTCATTGTAATTATACAAAAGATAATGAACTGTTCCGTCAAATCTAAGATATTTTTATCTTAATTTTTCTTGTATTCTTATGATCATTTCTGTTTCAAAGTTATTATTTACAACAAAGTAATCATAAATATTATTCCCATATTTCTTTTACCAGAAATTAATTTAGTTTATTACTTTAAAAATATTTTTTTCCCTAATATTTTCCCACACAAATCCACTTTTTTATCCATTAATTTTATAAAATTCTTCTATTATTATATTTTTTATTGTTTTTGTCACTATTGCATGTGTATGCATGTGGACAAAAATATTAATAATAAAAATCTGTGCATACCGGTATAGAAGAACTGTCAAAATTTGTGTATTAATGCAAATTTGCATGCATGTATGCAAATTGTCCACATAAAAAAATAATAATAATAAAAATTTGATTATTAAAATTGAATTGCAAGTAAAGCCACTGGCAATTGCATGCATGGGAAAATCAATAAAAACTGGATGACAGAAAGAAATTATTCAGTTAATAAACATTATTAAAAAATTAAATTTGTACGAGTGTACAGAATAATTGAATTAATTCCAGGCTGATAATATAGTTAATTAAGCTTCTAAAGGAAGACTATTACTAGTTACCAGAATCAAGAAATACAGTAATATATATATATATATACAATATATATATATTAAAAATATCTACTAGACAATATTAATAGTTTATATAATTTTAAAAAAAAATGTCTTACGCAGAAACTTTAAAGACCCAAAGTGAGTCTCTTTTATCTTCAGCCCAACAAGGAATCGACAAGGCTCGTGAGTATGCAGATTATGAAAAAGCTTCCGGATTTTTGTTTCCACATCCATTAGGAAAAGTTGGACCACTTCCTTTAAGAAGAGTGGTTACAATTATTTCATCAATTACTTTGGCTTTCTCAATTTTCCAGATCTTCACTGCAATGAGTTTCCCAGGGCTTGTTGTGGCAATTGCAAGATTCGGAGTTGGGGTTGTTGGTCTCATTGCAGCTTATCAGAAACAAGAATCAACATCTAAGATTTTTGCTTATGCTCAAGCTTTATTATTAACTATCAGTTCATTGTTGCTTGTTTCGGCAATATTCTTTGCAGTCATCAGAATCGGGTTCTCAGTATTTTCATTTGTAGTTTTAATTATTTCCATCGTTACTGTTGGATTCGACTACTTTGCTGCTTGGGTTGCAAGTTCTTACTATGAAGCTTTGAGAAGAGGTGTAAGTGTTGAATCACAAGCATAAGAAGAACATTAAAAGTTGTCCCTATACATACTTATATGATGTTAATTATTAACAACTTCAAATCACGTCTCATTTGAATATAAAAAAAAAATACTAACAATATAATTACATCATTACTATTAAAATATGCTTAACTAGGGTAATATCTTATTACATATATATATTATACTCAATTTAAAAAATATTAATAATCATCTATAAAAAATATCTTTAATGCGAACATATGACAAAAAGTAATTATTTTCCAATATGTTTGAAATAAATCATAATACATCATTTCTTTATCAAAATGGATTCCTTCAAATAATTACTTCTTTTTATCCTTTCTAACAGAATCTATTAATTTATCCAGACCAAAAGGATCATCATCCCTTTCAAACTCAACAGGTTTCGTTCTAAAGGCTGTATTGGAATTATCAGTACCTGAAAATGAAGGTACATGAACCCTTCCTCCGATACTTTCTTCAACTCTACTTTCTTCAAAAGTATATAATCCCCTAGACTTTAAACTATTTGTATTAAATAATGGTTTATCATAAACACTTATAGTATCATTGGAAAATCCTGAATCCAATCCTGATATCCTGTTGAATAATCTTGCATCAAATTGGACCTCAGAAGAAGACCCACCATCAACAGAACGAGCTTGGCCCAAAGCAATATGTTCAGAAATATCTCTATCACTATCACGTAATGTTTTTGATTTCTTTCCTGCTCTTTCTTGTCTGAATTCTCTCTCTATTTCTCTTCTTTTTTCCAATTCCAATCTTCGGATATGGTCAAATTCACTAGTCTCCTCTTCTGATCCCTCTTTTTTATCCTGATCGAATTCTGGAATTTTTGAAAGAAGATGATGGCTTCTTTCGGATCTTGAGGACTCTGCCAATTTTCTAAGTTTCTCTTCTCTTTCCATTTCCTCTCTAATCTTTTTCTGTTTCTGAAGCTCATTTCTAAGTTTAATCTGTTCTCTTGCATTTTTCTCTGCTAGTTTTAATGACTCACTTAACGATGCAAATCTATCATTAACTGAAATATCAATTAAATCTCGAGTATCAGCTTGCACTCTTTTATCTAAAGGTACAGTATATCCCATTGGGTTTTTCCAGTTTGAAATACTTGGAGGAATACTCCACTCTTTAATTTCTTCTTGGGTAAGTTTTTTTGATGGAGGTCTTAAAATAGGAACCATTTCTTCCCTTTTCGTACCTCCTAATATTCTATTTCTAAACTTCGGAAGTTCTAAAGGATCTTTAGGTCTTTCCACTACCTTTATTATTCTCTCCGCAAACTTTGGATCATATCCTATAGTATCAGAACTCGATCTATATTTTATAAATTCCGTCTTATTTTCCTTTTTACTTTCTTTAAATGGGTGAAGAGTATCCTGCTTTCTGTCAAGTACTAAATCCAGAGCTTTTTTTGTTTTCTCATAAATTTCTAGTTCTTGTGATTCTGTAGGTCTTTTTAAGTATTTTCCATGTATTGATTTTGTATCTTCTCCAAGCCTTGCTAACTTTCCTTCATTCTTTAGAACACATAAATCTGTTGTATTCACATTACTATTAACTTCTAACGCTAATTTGTTACTTTTCATGATTTGATTTTCATCAGATTTGTAATTAAGTGAGTCTTCTTTTTTTGTTCTTCTCGACATAACTTAGTCAAATTTCAAACAAATGTAGAATTATTGCCCAAATATTTAAATCAAACTATAAGTCATGGAATAATTTGGCAATTGCTTACTGTTTAGCTTAACGCGACTTTTTTGAAATTAATCAAATTATATTTTTATTTTATTATTACTATTAATAATCACTCTATTTAAAAACTTAAAGCTGATTGTTTTTTATATTTAATTAAAGAAATTAGCCATAAATTAATTCCTTTCTTATTTATAATATCAACTTTAAAAGCAATATAATTACCTAAAAGTATTATTAATTTTTGATTTTTCTTACATAATTATAACTAAACTTTTTTTATATTTTTGCATCATTTTTCTCTGAAAATTATTTATATTGGAAAAAAAAACGTATACCGGCAATAGTAATAGACACGTAATGTCCACTTTGATTATTAAAATAACTATTTCTATACCGGAGTAACAATAGTTGCAAAAAAAAATGCATGCATACAAAATTAAATTATTTAAGTTATTTTAAAAAATAAAACAATTGATACAGAAGATAATGAAGTTTTAAAATTAATATATAGATTGAAATATATAAATATAAATAAGTTAAAAAAGAAAAGAACAAGTATAAAATGAAAATATGTATATTATAAAGAAAATCAATGAACAAGACCGTTGGCAGTTTTATTACCAGCCATTTTTTGATTTTTCTTCTTATTTTGTTTATTGGCCCTATAAGATTGAATCGAAGTATCCATAGTTCCACCAGTAGTCTTCATCTTTTTATATTCAACTTGGTCATCTTCAAGCATTTTCATAAAGGAATTATATTTGGCATTTTGTTTTCTGGACTTATCCGCCTTCTTTTCATTCCATGCTTCTGCGATAACTTGTGAATCTTTTCTAAGTTGTCTATTGGCCTGCCTTCTAGCAGTGTTGACTTCCTTTCTCAATTTGGAAAGGTAAAGTCTTTTTTCATGTTCATATTGGGATTCTTTAGGACCATGTTTTGCTTTGAGCATAACTTTAGCAGCAAATGGAACTGACGGATCATCAATTTTCGGAATTAATGATCTAATAGTTGGAGTTTGCCTTGGGCAAAGATTAATGGGTTTTTGAGGTCTATTAATAATTTCAACTGAAACTGATTCAATTTCAGATATTAAATTTAACAATGTTTCACAATTGTTCATATTCACCAAAGATTCATTTACTTGTTGGATATTTTCACGAACAAGATGAAGCATAGGTGCATGGAATCCTTGTAAATTTTTCAAAGCAGAAATTACTCTAAGAAGAGACTTTAGAATTCCTATTGATAATAGAATTCTTTTTTCTTGAGTAATACTATTATTATTATTATTAAAAGTAGGTAATAATAACCATTTAAGGCAACTTAGTGATAAAGTAAAGTACCCAATACTAAATCTCTCAAGAAACTCAGTATTATCTTGTAATTTACTATTTACATAACCAATACTGGATATTTCCAATAAACTTATTACCCCAATCATGCAACTAATATTTGGATTATTACCTCCAGAAAGCCTTACTTGGTTGTACTTAAATTCCTCACTATATTTATTTGGTGTTATTGTGTTTAAAAATGACTTACCAACTTGACTCCATCTATGAGCCCATTGTTCTAGACACATAATAACCAGAGTTAAAATTGGGTGTTGAGCATCAGTAACTGGGAATAAAATAAACATAATCCTACAGATGACAATGTGTTCTAAAGTTAATTCATATATATCTTCAGAAAGTTGATACAAAGACGGGCATTCTTCTAATATCTCAGTATAATAGTTTTCATTTTCAACATCTAAAAGATTATCATTTAAAAACTTTTCAATCTTTTTGTACTTGTGGTATATACTTGGAAATGTTGAATGGCAAATTTCAAATGCAAAGTATGTGAAAATAATAAGGCATTCTTTTGGGTCAGTTTCTGCCATAAAAAGTAAATGGCCACTCATAAGTTTGAGATAATTTATAATAAATCGAAAAACATTGTTCTTTTCAGTATCAGATTCTGCTAGTTTTAGACACCTTAGTGGATATTTGACAAGGAAACCAAGAAGAAGCTTTAAATCGTTCATCATTGCAGTATCTCCTTTGTTAAAGCAAGATCTAAATCTATTAATAAGCTTCCATTGAGACTTTGGAGAAAATTTACTCATAAATTCCATAAGTTCTCCCAAATTATATTCCTTCAAAATGCTCTTCAAATTAATACTGAAAGGTAAATTCGATTCATTCTCATCATTTACTAACCAATCAATTTCTTCATTCTCCTTTATTTCGAATTCAAAAAATCCTTTAGGAGAAGGCTTTGGACATTTATTTTCATCCTCCACTTTAATGTCTCCTTCCTCATCTTCTTCTTCATCTTCCACATATCCATCCTCGTACTCTTCTTTTTCCTCTTCATTCTCTTCTTCATCTTCTTCCTCCTCTTCCTCCTCTTCATCTTCTTCCTCCTCTTCCTCCTCTTCCTCTTCTTCTTCCTCCTCAAATTCATCCTTAAGGTACTCAGTTTCCGAGTCACTGTTGAGGTCAACATCAATATTGGAATTAGTGAGTGACATTCTTTCCTTTCTTTCTTTTTCAAGTTTTTCAAGTTTTTCAGCATTAAGCTTTGCAATTTCCTCATCAGTTTTAATGCGATCAGAAACCCCAGTTCTTGTGTCAAATTTAAGAAGGTTTCTGAGTTGTTCATACTCATCCAATTCTTCGACAGCCTTATCAGATGATTGAACATTACTACTTTCAACATTAGAAATATTGGTGCCAGTATTGCTCATTAAAGAATTGATTCTCTCTTTTCTAGATTGCTTATAACTAAGCATTGATTGAACTTGAGAGAACGCATCATCCAAGTTTGCTAGTTCCTCCTCATGGCTTTCTCTGTGCCTTTTCATCTCCATCTTTGCAAGCTTGCTCTTTTGCATAATTTCTTTGAATATTTCCTGCCTTGATTTTGTAGAAGTACCATCTGGATCTCCTTGTCCAAAGAAAAAACCTGGCATATTCTTTTCATCTAAAATATTATCTTCCCCATGATTACCTTTATAACCATCATTTCCAAATTCATTATCTTCATCTATATCACCATCATATTTACGAATAACTTTATCATCTAAAGATGAAATAGATTTCCCTTGGTGAGTAAATTCCAGATCATTAGTAATATTATTATTCAAACTATCTCCAATATGTCCTCTATAATTGCCAGTAATGTTTTTTTTATCAGTATTATAATCCTCAAACTCCTCTTCTTCGTCCAAGTTAAAATTATTTTTTCTCTTTTTAGTCTTCTTCTTTAACTGTTTAGTAGCTATTAAAGTCTGGTACTTATCTCCAGTAGAATCTTTTCTTGCACTAAACTTTTCTCTTTCATCATTAAACTCACTTTTCCTTCCTTCACTATATAACTCTCTAAGCAAAGATTTTTTTCTCTCTAAAAAATCACGGTCATTAAACCCCAATCTATCTTTCCCTTTCTCTAATACATTTTCTACTGAGCCAGAATTTCTGCTCTTTATTACTTTTAAATGAGGGTCTTTCTTTTTATATTTCACAGTGTTAAAGTCCAAACTTAAATCTCTCTTTACATTGTGTTTGGCCATCTTTCATACCAATTTAAGGCTTATTTCATTTAAATCTGCGAAACTATTAAATATTTGCAATTATTAATTTTAAACTAGGTAGCTCAACTCAATTATTCTAACAACCTAATTTTAATACATATTCACCAATCAGATTGAATAACCTTAAAAACTAACAATCCCCAAAAATTCTCCTTTTCAGCTTCCTCTTCCACTAATCCTCTTGTAATTTTTGACTTATCTAAATTTTTTATATATTATTTTTTTTAAGGCGGGTTTTCTGATTTGTTTTTACCAAGTTACCTATTTTTAGATTAAAAAAATTTTTGCCCGTAAAATATTAAAAGGTGGTAACTGGGTTGGCGCCAAAAAGTGAGACCTAGGACGACGGCGTCTCTAATTAAATTGATTGTTAAATGTTTCTAAAAAAAATGCATATAGAAAATAAAATAATGTAAATAAATACAGATAACTGTTTAATATTCAAAGTAATATAAACCATTTATTGTATAATAAATGATTAAATTAATAAAAATTAATAATAGCGGTAAATGAAGTTACCATTAATAATATTAAATACGTATTAAATATTAATTAACTTAAAGCAAAAAAAAAGAAAATTCTTCTTCTGAAAGGCGTAATTTGACCTAATTAAATTTTAATTAGTCGTTTAAAATTTATAGATATTTATATATAAAAAAAGGAAAACTCCAGGTTACCACAAGATCTAGAATCTGCATTATATCTATATTAAAGAAGCAAATATACAAAGAAAATGGTTCGTGTTTCAGTTTTAAGTGATTGTTTAAAGGCTATTCTGAATGCTGAGAAGATGGGACGTCGTCAAGTTTTAATTCGTCCTTCTTCAAAGGTTATTGTCAAATTCCTGCTATGTATGCAAAGACGTGGTTATATTGGAGAATTCGAAGTAGTTGATGATCGCAGAGCTGGAAAAATTTGTATTGAATTACTCGGACGTCTCAATAAATGCGGAGTTATCTCCCCACGTTATGATGTTCCTTTATCCGATATTGAGCAAATTAGTACTGACTTACTCCCATCTAGACAGTTTGGTTACATTGTTTTGTCAACCTCTTATGGTATTATGGACCAAGAAGAGGCAAGAAGAAAACATACAGGTGGTAAAATCCTCGGATTCTTCTTTTAAAAATCAATAATTGCTGAATGGCTCTATCTTTTCCTTTATTTCTTTCATTAAATCCCTAATCTCTACTCTTAGTCTCTTTCGTCACTACTAAATAATTAATAGTTACTAAGGCTTTGGAAGAAATAACGTTCTAACAGGGAATTTGAAGAAAGATTGCTACTCAAAGAAAAGGATATCAGGAAAAATCTAGAGATTCTACCAATTCACATTTTTTACTTTAATTATATGATCTTTTGTTTATTATTATTATTATTTATGGTAATACTAATAATACATTAAAAAAACAGTACCTTTCTTGACGAAAAACTAAAACCACTTGATTATCTTATCATAGATTAGTTTTATTTTTTTATCAGATGAATAATACTTCAAGTCTCACTACATTCTACTATTTTCAACTTTCTAATCTTACCCTTCCCTTCTCTTCTTAACTTCTCCTCCCTTCTCCCTCTCCCCTTGTCCTCTATTCACGGCCTTCTCCTACTGCTCCTTCCACATTCACCTAAAAAACAATTACACCTAAAATTCTAAATTTTGTCCTTTTCTCATTCACACATTCCTTTTCAAGATCTACCTACATGCTCCTCAATCCTATTCTATTGTTATCACTCACTTATTGATCAGTCACTCTGCCGGAGACGAGACGCGCCCGTCTTCCCGCCCATTTGAGACGGAAATGATGCCAATATTATCAATCATTATTAAGAATTATAAAAAGTCAAAGTAATAATAAATAATGTTCAATTCTGAATAATTTTATTAATTACATAAGTATTCAAAATATTACTTTTAAAAGGTACTCATTTTAATATTATTATTCATTTATATTTTCAATTATTAATCAGCTAAATTCATCATTTTATTCCCAAATTATATTTATAACTGTCTTGTCTAATTCATAATTAATTTAAATAATAAAATTCCTGCAAAGTTGACTTTAATACTTGAATAAGGAAGAAGTTACCAAATTCAAGTTGTAAATCCCCATCAATTAAATATATCTAGTTTTTTTTTCTCCAACTGTTCTGGTAGATAAATTAAAAACATGTCAAGATTCGTAACAAAGAGAGTTCCTCCAAGTGAGTCAAAGAAACTAAAATTGGAGCGTAATCAAAAGATATTCTCCAACATTCAGTCTAAGATTAAGAATGATAGAGTTAAATTGAATGAATTACGTAAGAAGGCTAAGATTGAGGCATTTGATTTACAAAAGCAATACAAGAAACATGTCAAATCTATTGTTGACTTAAAAAGACAGGCTAAGCAAAATGGAGGTTTATATCGTCCAGCTGAACCAAAAGTTGCCTTTGTTATACGTCTTAAAGGTATCAATAAGTTATCTCCCAAGGTTAGAAAAATCTTCCAGTTATTTAGATTACGTCAGATTAATAATGGTGTATTCTTACCAATTAATAAAGCAACTACTGAAATGCTCAAGGTTATTGATCCATTTGTAGCTTATGGGTACCCATCTATTTCTATGATCCGTAAGTTACTTTATAAGAGAGGATACTTGAAGGTTGGAAAGAAAGGTAGTTATCAGAGAGTACGTATTCAAGATAATTCTATTATTCAAAAGAGACTTGCTTCTAAAGGTGTCTATGGTATTGAAGGTATGGTTCGTGAATTATTCTTTTGTGGAGAACAATTTAAGGCTGTTTCTTCTCTATTATGGCCATTCAAGCTTTCCTCTCCAAATGGTGGATTTGTTCGTAAGTCCACCAGATTTACTGAGCCCAGAGGTGGAGACTGTGGTAACAGAGAGCATTTGATCAATAAGCTTATTGATAGAATGTGTTAGATGAATTAGAACTAAAAGACCAAGACATCGACCTTATTTTCTTTCTTTTCTTAATTAACACAGGAAAGAAAAGAAAGTATGAGGGAGACGTGAACATCTCTTATCTACTTTTTCCTATTGACACATTACTAGAGATAAGTATAATTGTTACATTTATCTACACGTAATAGTACATATTTAGGGATTTATTTCTCTTGAAATTGATTAGATGATTTCATTTTAAGATTTTATTTCCAAATGAGGACTTTATATGATCTTTTTGTGTTATATTTCACTGTACTATATCTCGATACCTGATTAATGATTCATTAGAAAAGAAGAGTAGATATTGGAGTAAAACTTAGTGTGTACTAATCTTAACCATAATAATAATAATAATAATAAAAGTAATAATATAGAAAAATCATCATCTAATTCTAACAGTCTTCTTTTTATTTCTGTTCTTTAAGTTACCTTTATTCTTAGAAGCAATATCAAATAGCTCACTAGTACTTAAGGAATTCAAATCCTTTATATTACCTTTTTCTATATATATTGACTTTTTAACTTGGCACTTACTAGTATTCTTACCAGTACTTGTAGCACTCGCAGAAGCTAACATAGCTCGTCTTAATGGCTTTTTAACTTTACCTTTGTCATATTCCTTGTCATAGTCCGACCTAATGTTTGAGCGAGCCAAAAGAGACTTCTGAGCTTCCTCCAAGCTTTGAATGGCATCACTGGATAAATTAAGATCTTCCCAGGTCTCCACTTGGCTTTTGTTAATGTTACTAATTAAGCCACATTCCTTTGAAGAATCTCCAGCTTTTGACTTTTTAAAGTAGTCTACTGATAATCCAAGTTTTTTTAGTTTTTTCAAGTATAATATAGTAGCTAAGTTCCTTCTTGGTTTGGATCTGGTAATCCAGTTATCACATAATAATAAGGATCTAAGACTAAAAATACAAACCTTTGTATTTCTATGTTCTTTTGGTTCACTTTCAAGTTTTACAGAGCTTCTTGTTTCAAACTCCTGGCTATTAATACCGGTACTTGATGCTGGAGTCAAAACTAGTCTGATATCATTGGTATTCTGATGGTTCTGGGCAGTTTGCAATGTTAAGTTTTGGCCTTGGTTTTGACTTTGATCCTGATTTGAGCTTTTGTTTTTGGAACTGTTAGCTTTTAACTGGTCAAGAAACTCATTCATATTTTGCTCCAATTCTGAGGACTGAGGAGGATTCCTAATGTTGCTATTGTTTTTGATATTATGATCACTAGTGTTAATGAATACTTTAGAGCCAGTTTTAAGGTGGAAATTAATGAAAGAGATTTCAGGAGCTAGTGGAATCGAGGACTGGTTTTTTTCTAAAGACCCAATGGATGTACCAGAATGCCTAAATAAGTCATCCCTATTAAAGTCACTTTTATAGTAAAATAACAAATAAGCCTTGTAATTTTCATTTAATACGTTTTCAATTCTGATTGGTTTTACATAATCATCATTAAAACAATACCATTTGTTGTTAATACTTTTAGCATGAGTATAATAGTGACCACAAGATAAAGTATTTCCAGCATGGCATACTACAGCCCATAACTTGTAAATATGAGAGGATGAAGATCTAGAGGAGAATGTATTAGTATTAGAGCAAGATTTAGGAGCCATAAATGGTTCTAAGTCAAGAATCTCTGAAAAGTTGATAGCTTTGTTAGGCTTTCTACTTCCATGGCCAACATAACTAAACCTCTTTAACTGAATAGTCAAAAGAGGAGGAGACTTCTCAATTAGAAGCTGCTTAGAAGCATCGGATCTCTGATTACATTTTGGACACATATATCTATTTTCCCCCTTAAGGTACTCAATTTTAGTAAATAATTTGAGAGCATTTTCTAAATTAGATACCCCCATGATATCCAGAGGTAAATCCATAAATGGATCATAAGTATTAGAAGTATACCGGCAATTTGAACATATAATTCTGGAAAGGAAAAATCCACAGAATAGCTGTCCAATATAAGTAGTAGAAGCTGTAATTGGATGTATTTTCCTAAAAGCATGATCAGCTTGTAAACTCTTAGGCAAACAGGACTTGTGTAAAGCCTCCAAAAAATATCTCAAAAACTCCTGTGCATCATGCATCATACCAATTCTGAATCTTTTCCATATTAATTTTTGAGCACATTTGATAAAAGAGGAAATCACTGGTTGGTTTTCTGGAGTTGATTTAGATGAATTTTCTAACATAATATTAACATGGTCCTCAAACATGCACATTAGACATACTAGGTGTTGTTGCTTATGCTTACAGATGGTCTGGTGATTTCTTTTTAAGCAATCTATAGATAGATAAGGTGCATAAGTTAATGCCTGCAATATAGAGTTGAAGTAGCATATATTCCAGCCAGGATTGGCTAGTCCTCTCCCATATGGTCTAAAATGGGCCAGCTCTTTTGGTTGAAGGAAATCTCTGGCATCAGCAATTAATTCTGGAGGAAAGTAATAGTACTCTGGGTTTCCCAATGGAGCATTATTTACTATCTGTTCCTTTTCTTGGTCTTTTTTTGACTGATCTGAGTTTTGAGGCTTATCAAAGACACAAGATGAGTCACTCATTCCTGGCTTGTTAGCTAGAAGTCCTCCAGAAACAAAATTGACGACACGGGTTGATAATTGAATTGCCAGAGGATGAGAGTGTTGCCGCTTCTCGGTTTCTTGACTTAAAACAGAAGCCATAAATGCAGAAAAACAACCTGCTTCCTTTTTGTATTTGAAGGCAGATTAAAATATTAAAATCTTTAAATTATACCTCACTTTGTTGGCTCGACCTTAATTTTTTTTTTCCACCAGACTCTTCTCTTGACTTTTCTGCCTTTTGACAAGTAACTAATTCCTAGAGTTTCCCGCCTAAATTTTATCTTTAAATTCAAGTCCAGGAAAATGAGGAGGAAGATGAAAAGAAAGGAAGAAAGGAAAGAAGAGTTCAAGGAGAAGATTACCAGATGCTTTTGATTGTGATATTTGTACTAGAAATTTCAGTTTTTAAAATTTTTGAAAATTCAGGACTGAAAGGATTTTTTATATTATATTTACTAGTAAATAATGACATACTATTTGGCGCCAAATATTGAGATCAATGTAATACTAAAAAATGTGAATTGGATGAGAAAGGAAGGAAGGAGTAAAAGTAGCGGGGAGGAAGAGGAGAAGATAGAAGGAGTGAGGATAAAGTTTGAACTGGGATGTAAAAATTTTAAATAAATTAAATATGTACATTTTTCTCCCCTTAATAAATAATAATTAATATACTGGAGACAGCCACGTGCCGCCAAAACGGGATAAGTATATATATAGTCAAAAAGGGATGTGATAAAAGGAAATTGAAAAAGTCAGGAATTGACAAAGAAAACTCAAGGATAGAATAAAAGTGAGAAAAAAAAGGCAAGAGTAAAGAACAAATATGAGTTCCAGAGGTAGTCCATTTGGAGGGAGAGGCAGAGGTGGAGGAGGAAGGGGAGGAGGAAGAGGAGGTGGAGGTAGGAGTCCAGGTGGAGGCCGTGGAGGAAGAAGTCCAGGAGGAAGAAGTCCAGGAGGAGGAAGAGGAAGAGGTGGAGGAAAGGGAGGAGGAGGAATGAAAGGAGGGTCTAAGGTGCTGATAGTTCCTCACAGACATGAAGGTGTTTTTATGGCAAAAGGTAAAAGTGATGCATTAGTAACAAAGAATATGGTACCAGGAGTTTCAATTTATGGTGAAAAGAGAGTGGAAACAACTGACCCTGAGACTAATGAGAAGATTGAGTATCGCGTTTGGAATCCATTTAGATCAAAACTGGGGGCAACAATTATTGGAGGTGTTGCTAATATGCCAATTAAACCTGGAGCAAAGGTATTATACTTGGGAGCAGCAAATGGAACAACAGTTTCTCATGTATCAGATATGGTTGGCCCTGAAGGTAGTGTTTATGCTGTAGAGTTTAGTCACAGATCCGGAAGAGATTTGACTGATATGGCAAAAAGACGTCAAAATATTGTTCCTATTGTAGAGGATGCGAGAACTCCTCAAAAGTATAGAATGCTTGTACCAATGGTTGATGTAATCTTCTCTGATGTAGCTCAGCCTGATCAGGCTCGTATAGTAGCTTTGAATGCTCACCTTTTCCTCAAGAACAATGGGTACTTTATTATATCTATTAAGGCCAGTTGCGTAGATTCTACTGCAAAACCAGAAGCTGTTTTTGCATCTGAAATTGATAAACTTAGAGCAGAAAAGTGCAAACCAAAAGAACAGCTCACTCTTGAACCTTATCACAGAGATCATGCTGTGGTTATTGGAGTTTATAGACCTATTAAAAAGAAGGAGTAAATCCTGATTTAATTAATTCTAACTTCACCTATCTAGATATAGTCTATAAGTAATCATTATTCATAATTTTCTAATCTCCTGTTTATTCTAACATAATATATTTTAATATTTCTTATCAATCTAGTTTCCTTTTTTTACATCCAGTTAAATCACTACTTACATGCAATTTTAGCATTATTTTATGGCCTCAGATTTACAGAAAATGTCTTTAAAGACATTACATAACTTATTTTCCATATTTTGCGGTTTAATACGTCTAATTCTTCTCGAGAACCATCATCAAAACGTGTAATACCGGATTATACCTTTTTTTGTTTCGACAGGCTGTTGTCGACTGTACTCGAACGGGATCATTTCTATAGTGAATCCGATTGTATTGGGCTACAGCTCTTGACAACACCTCTGTCCGTGACGATGAGTTATCCATCCCGCCGGAAATGGGAAGCGTAGCCTGTTTCTGCTTTGCTCTTATTCAGTTCCTCTTGTCCACTAGTGGCCAAGTTGGTCTGGGTAATGCGCCTGTGCATGCTTACACGGCATTGATGACCCAGCGGAGTTTCGTGGGTTGAGACTCCGAGCGGTGTGGATGATTCTGAACGGCCAGTTTTAACATCTTCCCCCTTATCCCTTCCTGGTTCCACTAGGCCTGAGCCCCTGTGTAAAAGGCGGCCGGGCAGAGCCCGCCCTTTCAAAGGGCGGGCGCTTTTCATATCTGGGTGCCGCCATGATACTTCGCAGTTTCTTTACTTAACCTTTAGAACTTGAGGCCTGGCCGGACGCGTGGTTAGAGAAACGTGTACCAACAAGGTCCTGAACTGACTTCTTTAGATTTTGTTTTTTTTGGGTTTTGAATTGGATTGCTAGGGGAGTATAGGGTGAGAAACTGAGGATAAAACGGGAAATAACCGTGCTTACTGTAGAATAGAAAAGAAAAAAACCTTTGAAGTATAGAAAATTGAATTAGATGGATAATGATGTGAATAAAAATGAAGAACAATTTATGGCTTCAGAGGAAGAGAGCGTGAACTCTGAGTTTGAGGATGAGATTTCCAAAAAACTAATCCCGTTTGAAAGTAACTTGGAGTTGGATGAAACACAACTACCAGAGGAAACAAGAGAAATAATTAACCAAAATACTAGGGAATTACTAAGAAATATAAGCTTTAGTAACTCCGGTGGTTTAAGAGGAGCCATAGAGCGTTCTTATTTAATTAGACAGCGATCACTATCTCACACTAAAGAAGAAATAGTGGATGCTTATAAACAAAGAGCAAGATTAGCTGCAATGGTATCTAGAAGACGTGTAACATTACAACATGTAAAAGCTCAGTTTGAAGCAGTTGCAAAGTTTAAAAGAAAACTCATACATAAAGATAAGGGTGATTTTGATGAGAATACTATTCCTACCAAATCAAAAACTGAGCACTATGATGAGCCAAAAGAAGACTTCAATGCAAGCTTCGAGGCTTCTATTCCACTCCGGAGGGAATCATCCACATCTTTAGTACCAGTTAGATTTGGGAGTATGTCTATTTCTGATACACTCGCTCTGCAACAACTTGCAAACATGAAAATAGGTTCTTCTGGAGATGAATAGACTGTATTTACATTAGAATAGTAACTTTAATTATATACAGAAAATACTTATTAATTATATTAATCATATGATAATAATTTTTGACTGTGTAAAGGATAATTATAATTAATATACTAATGATTTTTTTATTGTTTGCAAATAACAAATCAATATTTGCCTTATTTATTTGAATTGGCACTTGTATTTACATAGTAACTATTCTTCTAGTTTTGTGTGATTTTTGGCTTTCCATCTTCTAATTCAACAGTGAATGTTTTTACTGAAGATCTTGTCAATCTTGTAGATTTGTTTTTCTTTTTATTTTCTTCTTGTTTCTTTCGGTTTTCTTCCTGTTTCTTTTTATCATTTGGATCATTTTCTTCAGTTTCTTCATCTTCATTTTCATTTTCATCATCTTTTTGTTCTTCTATAACAATTAACGTAAATATATGGGATTCGAAAGTAAAACTGTTTGTAGACTTACCTTTAGTGTCAGAAATAGAAGGCAAAGTTCCTGCCAAACCCAAATTTCTGCAAAACCAAGCTTCTGTGATTGCATTAATCCATGCGGATTGACTATCTTTCCCAGTAGCACAAATAATTTGATCTGTTCCATGATATTTAAAACCAATACACCCTGGAGCAGCATCAACATTATGAACTGGCAATTCAATGCTTTCTAATGAAAAGGATGCTTTAGGAACCTGTGAATTTAAAGAAACATTTTGAATTATATGAAAGAAATAGGAAAATAAACTTACCGAATTGTAATATATTGTCAGCATATTGCCATTCAAGAATCCAAGAGACCCATCCATAATGTCAGTAATTTCTTCGCTATTTGGAGCAAATGCAAGAGGCCCAATTTTGAGAATATCGCATTTAAAGCTTTCATTATTTCCACTTCTAGTTGAAGCCAACTGCATTCTTTTAGCTTCCTCTGTATTAATTAGAGAATTAAAATTTGTATAAATTAAGTTATTTTTTTTTTAATTTGAATTAAAGAGGATAGAATTAAAAATTGTATTCATAAAATAATGGTATTTCTATCGATCTTTATTATTTTTCCAAATTAAAAATCTTACCTTCTAAAATATAAGCCTGGGCAAGTAGTACTTTGGCACGTTTCATATTTGTAATGGCAGCAGCCTTTTCTGGATTTTTATCTGGATCTATTTCAGCATGTGTTAGCTCACTCTCAGTAATTCCGCTTTGATCCTGTAAGTATTTGGCAACTTTTCTCTTCTCAGCAGCCTCTGCAAACAGTGTATTGCTTTGTAATTTAAAAGCTTCTTGAGATAAAGGAGAATTCTTAAAATTGACTCCTGTAGTTGAACTAATACCCTGAATGGCTTCTTTTGCTACATTATCTCCGTCAACAGAAAATGACTTAATCTTTTCTTGCAGAAATCTCAAAGTCTTATGAGAAACTGGTAATTCTGAAGTTCTTTCGAGCTTAACATGGCTCAAACCTTGTAATAAATCAAATGGGTTAGTTAAATGAAAAACCGTTAAGGCATTACTCATTCCAATGCAACCCAAAATTAAAATAGTCTTCTTTAAATTGGATAATTTCACCATAATTACTTTTCTAAAAATTATTTACCTTTTTTTTTTGTAATAATTTTTCTTTATTAAATAACAAGAAGATTATTAAGAAAATACTCTTCTCTATATTTAACTCATATTATCACGAATTTATTCTTTTTGTAAAATAAATGTATTTTTTCCTACATGCATATTTGCATGAATTTTAAGTTTCTGACATTTATTTACATACCGGCCTTGCATAAATGCATAAAAGGTCATTTTGAAATACTTACTGTTTACTTCCCCTCACTAAAAATGCATGCAATGTCATGTGGACAAAAACAAATCTATGCAATATTATTTTGCATGCACAAAATTGTACTATTAATTACTAATTTTGCATGGATATAATACCGGTATATAATTATGTGGAACAAATTACGTAATCAAAGTAAATCAATAAATAATGACGTCATCAATTGCATGCACAAAAATTAAAAAAAAAATGTCAATAAATTACTGATAATCCAAAAAAGTAACATAACGCATTATCAAAAAAAAATTGGAGTCAATTTGTGATGGAATTATAAAATAATAATTTTAATAATATATTTTCAATAAAAAAAAAATACTTGAAACAAATTATTATTATTATTATTAAGAGGAAAGTACTTAATAGTTTAAACAGATAATAAAGCTATTAGATTAATTAATTTAGTTCAGAAAAAAATGAGGATTTTCTTTTTGGTACATTTAATATCAATAGCAGGTTTGAGTCAATATGTTCATGGAAGACTAACCCGTTCAACAACAGATTTTGGTTTATTGGAACCACAATTTTTACCTGGAACAATTACAACTTTAATACAAACTGCAAGAAAAATAATCGGTGCAAATGTAGAGCCAATGTCGGTAATTGGAGAAGGTAATTCGCAAACAAAAGAACAAGATTCTGAAAAGCTTTATAATGAAGCAGTTTCATCAGCTGTTTCAGTTTACCAAAAAGCAATGAATGATGCTACGAATAACAGATTAAAGCAGAGAGATGTTGTAAGTAGCATGCCAGTTGTTAATACACCAAGGGATCCGGCTTGTTCAGTAATGATTACAGGTGAATTAGCTTTGGCTTTGGATCCAAAAAATCTTTTTGATGTTGATTTACTTGGAGTCAAAATTACCAAAAACGATTTAATGTTTATGACAGATTTAAAGAATCCTGAGAGTCTTGTTAGAAGTTTCTCCCTTAATAAGATTGAGGTTCCTTTGGAATCTGTTCAAAACAGCAGAAAGTGTTTTAGAATGTACTTTGATGGATCACCAGTAGTAATGTGTGCAAAGTCTGATGAAGAAAGAAATGAAATGATGAATAAATTGACAGAAGCTGTAAGTTTTTTTAATAAGTTCAATTAATCCCGTATGAAAAAAAACCATTAATTATCTCACTTTCATATTCATTCAGATTTTCTGCAAAAATAGCGGAATTACATTCTCAAAAGTTGCTGGTAATATTGAAAATACTGGATTATCAGACTCTTCATTGGGAGTGCCTGCACTTACAACAAAAGATTTAAGGTAAGTATGATATTTTAAATTTATATATCTATCCATTTTCCAACCAATAATTATAATTTCTAGATGGATTGAACAAATTGCAAAGAGACAAATTCAAATGGCAGGAAATGTACAATCTAATGTTCTTAATTGGTTAAAAACTAAAGGAACACAACGTGTTGTAGTAAAAGATTCTCTTGGATTTAATCCTCAAATTACTGTAAATGGTGAAAAGGTTATATAAAAAATATAATCGTCGAGTATATATCATTTTTTCAACAAACTATAAAATATTAATTTAAGGAAAGCAAAATTGGTTGATTATATAATACAAATTAACCTAAAAATATTAAGAATGAGGGATATTATGATAAATAAGGTTATCAAAATTCCAGTCATTTTTAAGATTTAACCACATTAAATTAATAGTAAGATTCAAGACGATGCTTATTAATATGGGTTAGATTTGGAGAATTCTTATTATTTGAATAACTTCGTTTGAAATTACCCTTATTATGATGCCTTTTGTTCATCTTATTTGAAGATTTGTCTTCTTTTAAAGAACGTGCTGGTGGTGAATACTTTCTCTTTTTGTCAACTCTATAAGGAGCCAGCTTTTTCAGAGAGATATGTTGATTCAACTCTTTATCATCCATAGATAAAATATCTTCAATACTGAGTCCATAGTCATTTTTTTCAACTTTGGTGTATTTAAATCTAACTGGCATCTTACCATTATCAAGAACATCTTCAAAATGAAGTCCGTAATACTCGTCCAAAAGACTGTTAATTTTTTCATTATCTCCGTAACTGAGACTTAATCTATTTGGTTTTACCTTATTATCAATATCAACATCTTCATTGTAGCCATTTATTCCTCCTATGCCATTTGATTCTGGTACACGGCTCTTTTCAAGAGGATGCTCATGGTCAGTATTTCTACAACAAGATTTACAAAGAGTAAAGTTTTCACAAACTGTACAATCAAATTTTTTCTTATTTGGAAGAATCTCCTTCAAACAGCCATCACATTGCCACCATTCATAATTATCCTCATAACTAGATGGCATCGTTTCTGATTCATCATTTAATTGGTTTTTTTCAACTGAAGGTTTGTTTTTGTGTTTTTTGGAATCTCTTTTAATAGTTCCATCTTTATCATCATCCGATTCTTCATTATTCTTCAAAATCTCGTGTAATGAAAGACTCTCCTTCTCATCATTATAATCGTCATCAAAGAGTTCCTCCATATACCGATCATGTTTATCAGGGTCAAACTCTCCTTCCAAGTCCAGCTTTTTATCAGAAATACTCCTAATACCTGAGATTTCTTGAATCTTTTTAAGCTTTTCAATAATCTCCTTCCTCTTCATGCTCTTCAAGAGCTTCAACTCCTCTTCCATCCTAAGCTTTTCCTCAGCTTTTCTTTCTTTCTTTTCCTTTCTTTTCAATTTTCTACGATCATCTGTCTTTCTTAAAGATGATATATTTCTAGAGTATCCCAAAATCTGTTGATTAGCTCCTGGTTCTTCATACCTGAAATTGTATACACTTTCAAACTCATTTGACATCTCTAAATGTTTCTCATCTTCTTCATCTAGTTCTGTCTCAATTATATGATGTGACGAAACATCATCGTTGATTCTAGTCTGGTTGTTTGATTCCTTCCATTCTTGATTTAGTATATAATTCCTTAGAAACTTCTCATTTTCATCCAAATCCTCCTCTGGACCCCAATACCTATTTAAAGATTCAATAGGATCTCCTCCTTCCTCTATATTACGTGTAAGAAAGGACTTAAAGTTCCTTTCTTCCTCTTCTAATTCTTCTTTAGTCTTATCCTTTTTAATTAATGTTTCAGAAAATTCGTCTCCACTATCTTCCAATCCTTCTGCTGCTTTGAGAAACGCTTTCTTGAGTTCATCTTGTTCCTTGTCATACCCTAACTTTTTTGATATTCCTTTTTTAACTGTTTCATTATTATCCTCATCTTTTTGAGAGCCTAGTAAAATATTCCTCTCGTAATCCTTAAAAGTCATTCTTTTACTACATTTTAAAGTATTAGATTCATCAGATTTAGTCTCACATTCAGAAACAGACTCAGAGTCTGAAAATATTACATGTGAATTATCGTAAATGCTTGGATCTTTCTTTTTTATCTTATCCAAAGTTTCAAGTATCTTACTTTGTGTTTTAAAATCTAAAAGTTCTGCATCAGAATCCTCATCTTCATCTGATGAATCTGAGTCAGAATAAGACTCAACTCCATCTTCTCCTTCTTTATCATTCTTTAAAAGCTCCTTAGCTCTTGACAAAGCTTCTTTTCTTTTTCTTTCATCATAATTTCTTTTATATTCTTCGTTTATCTTCAATATATCGTCATCCTGAAAACTCCCTGACTCTCCATCTGAGTCTAATAAATCTTTCATCTCCCCAATATTAACTATACCTTATTTCTCCGTAGTTCACCAGTTTTTCAATAACCCAACTTTTCACTTATAACTCTCCGAAGAAAAAAATAATTCATACAGTAGAACTACCAATAAAAGTAGATTTAGTGTTAGTATTCGAATTTCCTGCTGTAAAAACTAAAAACCTGTTTTTTATTAGTATTTATTATATTCTTCGGTACACCTTAATAAATTTATTTAATATATAAAATAAATTCCTGATTTGACATTTGGCGCCAAAAAATTAAAGGTTTTAGATTGGGTGGTAATAAGAAGTTAATGCAATTTCCTTATTAAGGCTATTTGATCATTTAAACTTTGATTTTAGAGGATTTATAATTTGGAGAACCTTATAAACTTTCCTCCTTTTGCTCTACACTTTTAATAATTGATCATAAAGATCTTTTGAATGATATAAAATATAATACAAATATATATATTTATATTTGTATTATTTTATAGATACTTGGACAAAACCTAAATTACAGCAGACATCAGAAAAGAAACGAGGGAAAAAAAGGTTAAATCCAAGATCTTGAAATTAGAGTAAAAATGGAGAGTCAACCAATTAAAGATGAGAATCCAGATTTTTATGACAGTGAAGTAGGTAAGTTATTTTGTGATAGTGGGGAATGTGGACGGAAAAAATGATATAATAGATACCGTTACTAGTGGTACCGTTTAATTAGAACTGGACTAACTAAAGAAATGTTGTTATAGTTCGAAAATTTGAATTAACGGAGGATATAATAAACAAGGCTCAAGAAATAATTAATTCAGATAAAGACACGATTTCAGAATTTTGGAAAGGTAAGTAGATTTTTGGAACTTAGTATGTTTATGTTAAATGAACATAACCAAATATGTATATATTAATGTTGATTACTATGTTTTAGAAAAGTATGTTGAAGAATCTGTTAAGAATTGGGATAAGTTCTATAAAAGAAATAATATCAACTTTTTTTTAGATAGACATTGGATAGACAAGGAGTTTAAGGAGTTAATTACTGGTAATATTAATGTATCTAATAGTGGAAATCCTAAAGTATTAATAGAATTTGGATGTGGAGTAGGAAATTCTTTGATACCATTATTGCAAATTTCGACAAATTTGCATTGTATTGGATTTGACTGCTCTTCCAGAGCAATTTCTTTGTTTGAAGAGAGATGGAACGATATTTTCAACAAACTTGAAGGGGAAGAGAACTCGAAAGTAGGATGTTTATCTAAGGATGAAAATGGGTTAAATTTGTGTCCATTTCAATCTCTAATGGATTCAAATAAAGCTTGTAAAAGATTGAAGGGATTTGTATTTGATATTGTTCATTCTGATATACCCGAATATATTTGTCCTAAAGGTTTTGCAGACTTTGGACTTTTAATATTTGTACTATCTGCGATACATCCAAAACATCACCAGAACGTAATTACAAGATGTTCAAAATCGCTAAAGTCTGGAGCAATTCTACTTTTCAGAGACTATGGAAGGTACGATATGGCACAACTCAGGTTTGCTAAATCAAGTAAATCTAAAATTACAGACAATTTTTATGTAAGATATGATGGAACATTTGCTTATTATTTTACTATTCAAGAAATAGAAAGTCTATTTACAAATGCGGGATTTAAAGTCATATCAAACCACTATTGCCTTAGAGAAGTTGTTAACAGGAAAACCCAAGTCACAATGCAAAGAGTTTGGATCCAAGCCAAATTCACCAAAATTTAATTATAAACATAAAAAACTGGCAGAACATAGAGTCATGAAACATTAAGGCGAAAAGAAGGGGCTGGGGACCTCTTACTATTATTACCTTTTAATATTAAGGAATGAAAAACAGGAAGCAAGTCTCAAAGCACCCTCTCAAATTCTGATAGTGGAAGTAAACCTATATCTTTTCCATTTTTCCTCATCCTCACATCTTCTAGCTACAATATATTTTTTTTTTTTTTAAATTGTTGGCGCCTCCACGTGTTCGGCGGGTTTCGAGCTGGCGCCAAATGAAATAAGCCATAAAAATCCACCAAAGTAGTATTACAAGAATAATTTAAGAAAGATCAGGAGAAAAATAAGAATAATAACAACAAGGTGGAAAGAAGTTCCAAGAAGGTACAGAGGAAAGGAAATATGGATTCAGGATTAACAGATAATAACATAGGTGCAGGCGAGAGCAGTAATGACGGACAGCAAATTGAGCAGAAACCAGTAATAGACCAAGGATCGGGGGGAGCTTCTGATGAGAGTCAGTATGTGACAGTCAAGGTAAGAAGCCCAGATGGAGAACAAGTTCTGTATAGAATTAAGAAGAAGACTCGTCTACAAAAGTTGATGAATTCTTTCTGTCAAAGAACTGGCCAAAATGAGCAATCAATTCGCTTTTTGTTTGAAGGTGAGCGTTTAAGACCAGAGATGACAGCTGAGGATGCTGGTTTACAAGAAGGAGATCTGATTGATGCAATGATTTCTCAGGTTGGAGGAGGAATTTAAGTTAAGTTGATTAGAAGTTATAATAAAAGCTAACATGCAAGAATGAGGTAAAGCATTTCTTGTATAAATCTAGATAATTTAGTAGGAGATTTGGGTATATGTAGCTTATTTGTACACATATCTATACATATACGTCATATATTATTATTACTATTACTTTCACTTATGGTGATCTTTAAGTGTCTGTTTGTGAACTTCTTTTGTTTTACTTGCCCTCCAATAGTTATATGTCCATTCATAGAGGTACTCTGCTGAGAGAGCTGCATCATCATTTAGATTTGGAATGGTGAAGTGAGGTCCAACATAAATACCTAATTGATGTGAATAGGTGTAATATTAATAAAGCAAGAAAATAAGTATTATCTAAGCTAACTTACTTAGAAAATCAGCAAATCTGTCAATAAACCAAGACCCGTTTCCTGGTAACCAATAAGGACTCATATATAGAGTAGCCTGTTCTTTAGGGCATACTGAGGCAAAAATGGTAGTTTGTGATCCCTATATATTAAATATGAGTAACAATTAATAAGAAAATGATAAGAAAAAAGTATAATAGTTAATTAATATTTGAATCATAAAACTTACCATTTTGGTATCTAGCAAGAACCATTTAAGGTAGTATATAATATTATATGGAAATGTATTGGGAAATATTCTCGTATTAACAGATCCAGGGTTCACACAAGTTGACCAGGGAAAATTATCATAGCCTTCACCATCAACAGTATCTGTTTGAAAAGTCTGAGAGAATGTCAGACCCATTGCATCCCTTCTTAGTTTCAAAGTATAAAGGAGTATTGCTGCTTTAGATGCTCCATATGCATAATTACACTCAGAAATCTGTGAATATTCAAGTATCTTCCTTAAATTTGAACCAAAGAATCTATGTATTGGTGAGCATGTATTCACAATTCTTGAATCCTTAGTGTTCTAAGTTCAATTATAAAGTGATTATAGGTTTTCAAACCATCTGATGATATGTTGTATTTATTTCTAACTTACTTTTAGTACTGGCAATAAAAGTTCTGTCAAAATAAAAGTTCCTATATAGTTCACCTTAAATATTTTATTTATATGCCTTTCACAATCTTTTGGTTCCTCCCTTTTTCCTCCTGAACCAATTCCTGCATTGTTAACCAGAATATGCAACCTATCGTAATCACTAAAAATTAGTTAATAAATTAAACTTTTCATTTTCCTAACCCTTAATCTCCATCCTCATAGTTTGAATCACTGTTGTATTCTTGACTTGAGACAATTATGTGTATGATACAGAATAGAGAAAAGGATGATTATTATCATCTTTAAATTGTGATGATAATAATAAGCATATTTAGTGATAATTTTAAAACTTACTATGTAAACCTGTTAACAAAGTTTCTAATTGAATCTTCATCTGACAAATCAATATACATATACCTTGCAAATCCTGAAGAAGACGAGTTTGTATTAATCTTATAGGCAGCAACTCTGCCTCTATTTTCTTGTATATCTGCAATAATTACTGTTGCTCCACACTGAACTAAGTACTCTGAGACTTTTTTCCCAATACCACTCGCTCCGCCTGTAACTATACATATATTTCCTGTTAAATCCTTTTTATCCAAGACAACCGATTCCAAACCCAATATTCTGTATAATCTTTGAAACAGAATTTTTGAAAATGGGAATATCCTACGTAAAATCCAAATTCCGAATAACAGCTCGACCGATAACTTTATTCCATGAGCAACTAATGTCCATAATAATGAAAGAAATATTGTTAAATACATATTTAGAGTTAACTCAAAATAACTCATTAATGAAACTTGACTCTCCATTATTCTAAACATGATTTATGCTTCAAATAATTAAAAACTTGAATATTAAATATTGTTTTTTGAACAAGTGTTGCTTTACAAATACATTCGCAATAAATTAACTTGAGAGAGTCTTTTTTGTACGATTAATTGCCTTATTTCGATTTGTTTGCCCACTTTATATTTGGTTGTTCATTAAACACACATATAATTCCTTATCAGAGAATAAGCGAAAGACTAATTTGAAATATATACTTTTTCACATGTATTGATAAATTTGTTTTTTTACCTAGTATTTATTTCCTCTTCTTCAACTTGGTTGTTTCATTTATTAATTTTTATTAATTACTTCCCCCCATTGATTCTTTTTTAATTTTGGAGGTATCTCATTTCCGCTATGGTCATGATTTTTTGCATTACATGCATGCATACATATATTATAAATATATTACGTGTAGTTACCGTTATACACGTAATTTTTTCCACATAAAAAAAATGCATGGGCGGTAAATGGAATTATTGGAATAAAATTGCAGGTAAGCACAAATAAAGATAAGTTATTATAAAGAGAAATAAAGAATGCATATAAATATATAGAAAGCGATGAAAAAGTAGGTTTTAAATAATGAATCAAATAAATTAGAGAAGAAATAGATATTAAATAAAAATTAATTTGACTAAATATATATATGTGCTAATTAATTACAGGGATAGATAGATTATGAATCTGATGGAGTAGTCATGTTAATATTAGTATTAAAAGTAATATGAGTATGTATGAAGAATGAAAGTAATTCAGATTCAATTTAAAATAGCCTAGTTTTATAATCATCAAGCTTCTTGTAAATTTCCTCAACAGTAACATCCAACTTGGAAGCGATTTCGGATTGAATTTGATTATCCAAAGTAGTGAAAGTCTGACAAAAATCACCATCAATTACATTATGTACTGGAGAATAATATGACCTAAACATAAGATGATCTCTTGACAATAGAGATGTTTTCTGTTTACGTAATAGAATCTCAAGCTTTGATAGGAGTTCTAAGTCCTCGTTATTTAATATTGGAGATAACGATCCAATGCTACCAAGTACAGTACCATATATAATTGTTTCTGTAGATGTTGATGTTAATTGTGACTTTTGCAAACATGTAATAATGTCTCCCACATGAAATTGAGCTACTGTGTTAATTTGATGTGTTCTTAGTAATGTTGATGATGGATTATTAGTACTATCAGTAAATGAGGTAATGAATGAATAATCATCGGAAGCTTCAACTGGCACCCTCGATACAATAACATTGTCAAACTTATCACTAACTGCAATTGTATGATAATCCAATATTTCACATGCTGAAGTTAACCATCTTGGCATTGAATCTTTTGCTACAAGTAGAAATTGATTTGATGCATTGTTAAATTTGAAAACTAAAATACCATTTGAAATATCACCAGCAAAAATACGATCATTAACTACCTTAATCCAAGTTAATCCTTGTGGAATATTTCTATATTCTGACTTTCTAAGAAGCCTTTTTTTTCCAAGTGAATAAACCCTCAAGGTCTTATTTATACCTACTAATAATCTTCCTCTCCAACCAGTTATTGCTGTTGCTGCATTTTCAATAGGAGTTACATGTACTAACTCAAAATTATAATTTGAATCATACTTGAATATCTTTATGGCTGCTCCAAAAGATTCATGAATTTCTTTATCATTACTCTTTTTCAAATCCATATTTATGGAATTGTTATATCCTTTATTAAGTTTCATTCCATAAACTGTTGCAAGAACTATACATGGTAATTCTAATTCATCAAATTTACAAACACAAGCCGAAATACATCCCTCGTTTGTATCAAGTGGTATTAACTGTATTGTTTCCATTGACTTCAAATTAATTATTCTCACGCAACCACCCCATTTCCCTTCTCCTGCAACAAATCCTCCTACTTCACTTTCTGCAAGCAATACCCCATTTTCTCCTGGTATACCAATTTCCGACAACATTTTTTGTATTTTTGACTTCTCAGAATCTTGGGCCTCATCCTGAGCAATATCCATTAACAAATTATCATTATCTTGCTTAACTTTTATATGGCCAGTATTTTTTCCTTGATCTTTTTCTTTTCCTTCGTCTTCCTCCTCCTCCTCTTCCTCCATCTTAATATCCATATCATTTTCCAAAGATTTACCATCATAAAGTTCTTGTAGTGCTGAAATAATTTCCTTCTTAGTCCCAAAATCAAATGAATTGTGATCTGTTTCAACTATTGCAATCATTTGATTCTTTGGGATATCTAAAGTACCTGATGACATTAAACTCTCCAAACCAGTAAACAATTGTGGTGATGGTAGAGTTAATAATTTACGTGGAGTATAACTTAAGTTTATTGAATTTTGAGAAAATGATTCACCATAACCTTGAGTGACTTGAAATATTAATAAAGTAGATCCTGAAACTGCAACATAGCCATTATTAACTTGATGTGTATTTAATGGAGCTATAGAATCAATGCACCTATATTGTAATGGGGTAAAACTCACCCCAGATGTTTGAGAATTAACCAACCAAGGTTTGCTTGACATACATACCAAACTCATCTCACCCCCGAAATCTTCCCTCATTACTCTACATATATTTACTCCCCTGTTACCCAAATATTTACTTCTAGGGGCACTAATCGAACCGTTACTTGCATCCACCTTACAACTTAATATTACACCAGTTGTGAGGCCCACAAATAAAAATAAATGGCCATATTTATTAGAATGATACAATTGCACATTTTCTGGTATACTATTTGAATTTGGTAAAATCTGAGTACATGTTTGCTTTAACCTCTTTTCTGTTGAATCAATTTTATAAAGCCTTATAATATTTTCTGTGGATGTACCAATGACAACATAATCACTTCTTAATTGCCCCGAATATGATAACTGTTGTATACCAATACAAATGATTTCACAAGTAATTTCTCTTCTACAAACCTCCACTAGCCCTCCCATTCCTGTATTAGTTATTCCTGAAGCACCATTAACACTTAACTCCAATATTACTATTAACCCTCCTTCTAATGCCAAAGAAACCTGTCGGCCATTAGAATCTGCTGCTATAATTTTCCTTGAATCTGGAGTCCTCCAATCATAAATTCTATCTTGAATAATTAACTTTACATGGGTTTCCAAAACTTGAAGAAATGAATTATAAAAGATCATAGAAGCGGCATATATTGTAGTCTCATTTAAAGTGAATAAAGTATCATTAGTCTCTTCTACATGTTCCCCAATCGTAAGTACAAGAGAACGGTCAATAAATGAAATTATTATATAATGATGTATATTATCAAGAGCAGCAGCTTCAGCTTGTGAGCCTGATAAGGAGGGGTCAATACCACTTTTTAAAGTCCATATACATCTTGGTCTACCTGGTAATGGATTTTCTGCAATTTCTTCAACATTTTTTCCATAGGAGCAAATACGTAATGTAGATCTTGGGCCTCTACCGCATGTAACCACAATTTGTGGTGTGCCATCATTGTTGGTATCGATAACTTTAATATCGGTAATTGGACTTAAAGATGGTATTTCCTCGGATTTACGTATGCATTGGCAATTTCTTGGCCTAAAATAAACTTTCTTTAGATGATTTGAATCAGGCAAAGATGAGGTATAGGGATCGATTTTATCATCTCCAAGTGAAATAATTTGATAATTAGAATGATTTCCAAATTCGTGTGATGCAAAAAGAAATCCTGACCTTAATACAAGCAATGAGTTACATACAGGTATGGTATCGTAATAATAAATCCTCACTTCCTTGACAATCCCTTCATTATGTATTAAATTGACTCTATAGATATCTCCTAATTCCGTTTGAACTAGTATGAAAAAGAAACCTTTTAGTTTATGTAAAGATGAAGCCACAATAATTGTCCCATACTCTGAAGAATCTCCAAATCTGAATGGATATGGACAAAATATACTCGAATGGCCCATTTTGCAATATGTAATACCTTTATAATCGCAAACCAAAACTCCACTTGGTCCATCATTTCCTCCAGGTACTGAAATTAAAGTATGAGAACTTTCTGTAATCATTTGAGATGATTTTCTTGAGACATAATTTAAACCTAGATCAACTTCCCAAAAAATTAAATGCTTTTTTGTTTGGTGTAATTCCTTATTTTCTTCTTCATTTTCCGTTGAATATGATTGTTCTATTGTTGCAAACATTGGGTTATCAAATCCAACATCCATTGCTACCAAAGCAAAACAAACCATATGGCTTTTGTGAGCCTCCATAGGAGATGAAATATCTAAAACATCTGCATCCTTGTTTTTACGTGTTAAAGTATAAACCAACTTTTGGCGTTCTATTGCAGCTATCATTATACTTCTCCCCATTGGGTCAACAGCAAGGTAATGACCTGGAACAATTCTTCTACAACCTGATTTACCATATGGTTCAGAATGAATTCTCTCAAATTGGTTTTTATCTTTATTAAAATCCAATATTACAATATTTCCACTATCACTTGTCGCAACAACAAGATCCTTGCCAGATCCAATTAATCTTAAATTACTTATACTTCTAACCAGAGAAAAAGTATCCATCAAGCAAATACTCTGAGTTTGGGCTGCATCCACATCTAATCTTAATAACTCTAGACTTCTGCCTCTGTTCACAACTATTTCGTGGGCCTTTGCTGCACTATAACTCCCCTGGATTGCCGACAGGATAGACCCCTGAGACTCCAGAGTTAACGAGTAAAAGTGAGGCATCTTGATTTTTCATAAGACCTTTGATATACACTTTTAGTCTTGTTGCCCAAATACTTGATGATGCAATTTACTTTGTCAATTTTGCCCTAGTTACTTTATTTAAGACTTTTTATTGAGACAGTGTTTACCGCCAGAATGGCGGCGGGTTGTGCTCTCTACAGTGGGGCACATAGGGTAATTTAACATGATAGTAAAATTGACATTATGGTTATTTCCATTATATAACTTTATTATCATTAATAATTAATTATTTATATTAGTTTTTGGTAAAATTAATCTTTTCCTGCATTCAATCCGATAATTTGTAATTTTGTAAAAATTTCCTAAACTTGAATAATTCTGAATTAACCCATAATTATATTAAGCTGAAATTAAACCAATTAATGTAATTCTCGTGCATGCACAAAAATTTTCCACATGAAAATAGAAAAATTAAATTTGCAAATTTGCATGTGCATGCAATAATTACGTGTCAATTGCATTACATAAATTAAAAGCTGAGGGGGAGAAGAATAGTCAGTAAAGAAATTAAGTGAATATAATGGAAAAAAAAGAAATAAAATAAGACAATAGGTAAGATATATTTTAGCAAATATATTTATATATGGAAATAAATAAATATGGTTTTTCCTGACGTATTCTTAATAAAAAGAGTGATTTGGGTGGTCATTTTTGCAGTCATTTTCAAGTCAAGAAATACATTTAGTATTGAAAATTACTATAAAAATGAAATACCAAATGGTATGAAATTTGATTATATAATTGTTGGTGCGAGTGCAAATGGATTAATAGCAGTAAGAAGTTTACTCGAAAAATATTCTAGAAAAGGAGAGGAAATTAATATTTTGGTTGTAGATAAAGGAAAAGAGTATAAAGAAAGTGAATTAACTGATGAAAAACAAACTAAAGATAATATTAATGAGAATAGCAAAAGATGGAGTTCAAGTTATAGCCCAATCATAGATAAAAATGATATTAATATATATACTTCAGAAGATGGGTATAAAATATTAAGCTCAAATTTGGAAGGAGGAAAAACAAGTTATGGAAACACCCCATTTATTCCAGAGGATGTATACAGTGGAGATTATTACAAATCATTAGGTTTGAACTTTGATTTACAAAGATTACAGGAATCTTTTGAATATGTAAAAAGTGTTGGCGATATTGTGCAGCCTAATGTAAGAACATCATGGGTAGTAGCTTTAGAGAGAGCATTCAATGAAACTGGAACATTTTATGTTGGAGATACAAATGGAGAAGATTTAGCACCAGAAGATTCATTATTTGAAAATGAAATGACGGAAAGTGGATACGTAAGTTCTTTTGAAATCCAAAATAGCAATATGGGATGGAAAATAGACTATGAGGACGATTATCAAGATCACATGACTAATTGGGGAAATAGATTGGAGCCCTACAATAATAATGGTGTTTCAGAATATTTCACATCTCCTCACTATGTCCCATACACGTTCTTAACTTATGGATTTAGGAGAAATCTTGAAAGAAGAAGTAGTATAAGACTATTAAAAGTTAATCCAAAATTAGTAAATGGTAAAAAAGTTTTTAAGATACTAAATTTTCATGTGGACAAGGTAATATTTTCAAACTTAAATAAAGATAATAGAGAGAATGACAAGTTTGCAGAATGTATTCAAGGAAGAAAGTTAATTGAAGATTATAATTCTGAAGAAGTGAAGAAAAAAATTTACTCAAGAATTGAGAAATACTGCCTAAAATCGGGAAAAGGAAAGATCATATTATCAGCTGGTGCTCTGAATACCCCAATGATACTTCAGAGAAGTGGAGTTGGTAGTATGAAAGATATTAAGATATCAAGCCCTGAGATAGAAAATCCAATAATAGAGAACGAATATATTGGCAAAGGACTGAGAGACCATCCAAGTTTGAGCATATTTGGTTTTTTCAGGGGATTAAATATGGATCATATACGCATTCCTAGCTCTGAAGCACTGTTTTCAAAGCGTAAGTTTGGGACTAAATGCAAAAAACAGGAAGAGAAGGATGACATAATACAAGGTTGTGAGTCTGTGAGTATTTCAGAATTTGAGGGATTTACTAGTAATATGAATGAAATTTGGGAGGAGCAAAACATAATAAGTAAGGAATGTTTACCACTAATACGTGGGGTAACTATTCGAGTACCAAATCCATATAGTGAAGGTGAAGTGATATGGGATGATAAGAATAAGAGACCAAAAATAAGGTTAGGTTTGTTAGAAGATATAAATGATATATTAATATTGGAGGCAGGGTTTAGAAGACTCATTAGGTTGTTTAGGTCTACCAATATATACTCTTTGTTAATACCAAATATTGGTGTTCAGAAAAGGCTGAATTTGTTTGGTGACCATACAGATCGGAAATTACAACTATATTTTACAGACTTTGGTGGTACCCATAACTATACAAATAATTTGAAAGCTCAGGGACCAGAAATGATTTATCAGAGGTGTAATTTGGACAATTTGTCGCTTCAATATTCCAATTATAACCAAAATTATGGGTATACAAGCGACAAAGAGGTTGATCTAAATCGCAGTTTTTATAATATGGAAATTGAAGATGAAGAAGATGAAGAGGACGAAAAAGAAGAAGAGGAAGAAGAGGAAGAAGAAAAAGTTGCTAATGTACGAAAAAGTCTGGAAATATTTGATAGAAAAGAAGGAAATTTGCCCAATTATCAGATGGCAAGTAATACGGGTAGATTTAGTTATTTGAAAGAAATTCATGATAGATTAAGAATCCAAGGGGAAGGACTACAATCTTCATATTATGGTATAATGCATAAATTTGATAAGTCACGAAAAGATGAAGAAGATGATGAATTTATCACGAAATATGATAAATTAGTTTCAGTAAACAGCAAGATGGATTCAAAGTACAGTTTATTTGGCCTTAGAAAAGGAGAAACTATCATTAACGAGAGGGATAATAAAGCTAAGAACGAGGAACCGAGTTTATGGAAATCTTTGCCATTTATTCTTCCAAAACTTCCAAGTTATCCTGACCAAATAAGGGAATATATTAAGAAGAATGTTAAGCCAGGAAATGAATTTGTTGGTACAACGGCTATTGGACAAGTTGTAGAAACTGATTGTTTTAGATTGATTGGCGCTGAAAATCTATATATATTGGATGAAGGAATACTTAGCAAGCATACAAGTTCAAGTCCAATAGGAACAAGTATGATATTATCTAGATATGCAATTACAAAGATAATGGATGGTATGTGTTAGTTCTTAACTATAGGTCAAAAAAGGAATGTAATTATACTAGAAATTAACAGAAAATAACGTATTTAAGATTATAATAATTATCAAATATATGGAGATTTGACAAAAATCTATATATGGAATAAAATCGATTATAAATAAATATATTTCGGAATAAAAATGGCTTCAGTATAATTATTTCCAAATTATGTTAAAAAATATAAAAGTAACAACTTTGGAAAATTATGAATAAAACTCCCTTTGGTTTGGAATTCCAGAAAGTTGCTGTATAGAACTTGGTGGAGGAGTTCCTGAAGAAGCTTGTGGATGGCCTGGTGATCCAGAAGTCGTACGATAAGCAGCCATATCTACAAGATATTTTTGTTTAACATCCTGAGCTTTTCTTTCCCAAGGTGATCTTTCAAGCTCAGGAAGATTTTTCCACATTTCCGCAAGATCTTTAATATGTAATGATCTGGTTGGGTCTTTTTCACGAACTTTTTGCCGTATATGTTCACACCATAGTGTATAAGCATTATGAGGTCTTTTTGGTTTATTTGGATCCTCTAATGGTTGTCTAGTTATTGGTCTTTTCAAGTGTTTATTATGATTAAGTACTTTAGGTCTCCATTGGTTGCCGGTTCTTTGAGAAAGTCTTAAAGCTAAATCAACACTAAAATCTGCTATTTCACATAATATATCCACCAATAAATTGGATGATGTATTGCTTTCAAAATGAGCTTGTGGCATTAATATGCTAGAACTGGATTGCTGGCTAATGGTATGACTTTGAGAAACTGTTGGAGATTGACCTCCTGGACCAGGATGGCCAGGGGTCCTATGAGTAACTAATCCAGGACTTGCATTATTCGCATTTGCCTGCATAACTGCTCCTAATTGAAGAGCTGATCCCAATTGAGGAGGTAGTACTGACATACTACCTCCAGAGACGGAGCAGTGCTGCAAATGCGAGAGCTCATGCCCTTGTACGGGCGCTAAAGCGTTTATTATGGGTTTGTGCTCCACTTTTACGACTTGAAGAATATAATAGTTTGCTTCCAAGACTTACCAAAGAAAGAAGCAAATCTATATTAAAAGTTACTACTGAAATTAGATAGTCTTCAGTAATTATTCACGTATTTATCTTTCCTTAATCTTTAGAAGCCAAATTTCATATCAAAAAAAGTGGTTAATCCTTTCCAATTATTTTTTATATTGGTACCTTTTTGACGCGTGGTTGATATGTCTATTAAGAGACGGTACTTGTAGATTACAATTTTTTACTTCATTATTGTGTCAAAATGGTACATAAATTGAACTTTTTTTAAGTTTTGGGCATAGAAAACATGTGTTTTAAAGGGATTAGAATAGGTGATGATAATAATTGGTATTTTAGGAGGAAAGGGAGCACTAGCAATAATAGTAGTAGGAGTAAATTGGTTTGGGGAAAGAATACTATTTAAATTTTTAGTGTTCTAATAATTGTGAATTAGGGGTGTTGCAAATACAAAATCAAAAATATTATTTCTATTTTATGCTCAAAAAATATTATTAACTTTGTAAATTAATTGTAAATCTCTTTAATTTTCTTTTAAATCAGATATTTTTCTCCAAAAAAATGAGTAATAGAGTACCGGGTACTTTAGGCGCCAAACTGTGGACAAACATTTAAGTAGGTATTGGCGGAGATGCATCTAAAAATATAAAAAGGATGAGGTAATATAGAGTAATTAAGAAGTGGGGGAATTTTTTAATGTTTCACTAGATGCAGGGATAATAGAAGTTTTATTGATTAGTATTGTTATTGCATTGAATTTAAGTTTTGTATTCAGTGTATACATATGTAGTAATTGGTAAAAATTGTAGTTTTAGCATGCATGAAAATGAAAGAAATAATAATTGAGAACGACCAGATGACGGAATATTTAAGTATAAGTCCTCGTACTGTCAGTGTATCTCCCAATTCATTAGAGTTTGGATTGGATCCAGAGATTTGTGAAGAAGAGGCAGTTACATGGATTTATAACTTTTCTAATAGATATGCTCAATTAAGGAGAACAATAGAGAATATGAATTTAGTACTGGAAGATCATGAAGTTAGGGAATCATTTAATGAGGTCATGATGAGGAAAGATTTGGACAAATTGGCTGAAAAATTGGAAATTTTGAAAGAACGGAGCAGGGAATTACTCATCAATCAAAAGAGAAAAACAAACAAAGAGAGAGTTATTTGGAATGAAGTAAGAAGTCTTTGCATAAAGTTGGAGGAGATAGAAAAAAATATTGTCTATTTAAGCCTGCAACTATTTGGCAAAAATTCTTGTATCAATGAGAAAAGAAAAGGGTTCAAAATTAATCAATCTGTTAGATTCAGGAATATGTTGCAGGAGCCAGGTACAAGTTCGGAGGTATGTATGGAATATAGCATGTCAAGAAGGGTTTGTGATAAACAAAAGTCATTGATGGAAGACTATGAACGGAAGATAAATGAGTTAAAGGAGAACTATAGAAAATGGGAAAAACAAAAAAAGGCTCAAAATTTTGAGGATGAAAATGACCAATTTCAAGAATCTAATAATACAAATTATAAAATGGAGGAAAGCTGCCAGGAAGATGTCGTAAAATTCCTATCAATGAATAAGGAAGGCTTTTTAGGTAAAAGTGAAAACTCGATTAAATTTTTAAAAATGGAAAGTGATTTCCAAAAGGACATTATTACCAATATTTCCACAATTATTGGAATTACTTTTTAATTTTTGTGCAATACGTGTTTTTATTTTTTTCTATACCGGCCATTAATCATATAAATAAACATGTTTTGGCGGGAACATTTTATTATTAAAAAAATATTGAGAAATATAAATGTATGCTTTATTGATCTTTTTTCTTGAATGAATTCAATTTCAGAGAGGAGGAAATTGAAAATAGTAAGAACAAGAAAAAGAGAGGGTGTGAGAGAGGTCTTTGATTACCAGAAATAATTAAGTTGTTTGTATAGCAATTAGTTCTCTAAAATACACTGACTTTTGGCTTATTAACAATAGTATAAAATTAGGCAAATAGGAAAGTATTGTGTATTATAGTGGGATTATTATTTCAAGAAGGTAGTTAATACAATATTGAAAAAGTATTTAAGGATTTGCAAAAGCTATATGGATGGCAGATAATTTATAGAAGGATATAATCAAGAAGTGAAAATGGTGGAAATAGGCCATAATAGAAGAGCAAAGAGATATGCCTTAGAAATATGTCAGTGGTTGGACGCAATACTAAAAGATGAAAGTGTGGATGAGAGCATTGAATATGAGATGAATAACACTGTGGAAGGATTAAGTAGGCAGTTGGTAGAGGTAAAGAAGAGCAACGACGAATATAAAAAGGAGTTGGAGGAATTGAATTCAAAATACTTGGAAATATCAGAGTATTTATCTGTTAAGAATAAGTTACAGGAAGTAATTCGAGAGTATGAGGAATATAAGTCAGATAATGAGAGGAAAATATACCAATTAGAGAAGCTAAATGATGAGTTACAGGAGGAAAAGACTCGATTGGAGCTAAGAGGAAAAACCTTGGAGGAAAATAACAGGGAATTATTGAAGAAGAATGAGGAACTGATTAGAAATATGGAAGAGAAGATTAGAGAGATTGATCAGAAGGTTTATGAAAAGATAGAGATTGAACAGGAACATTTTAGAAAGGAAGAAGAATATAAGATCTTATTGGATAAGAATAAGAGCGAAAAGAATGAGTTACAGAATAGATGTAAAGGGCTGGAGGAGATGTTAAAATTACAGGAGAAGGAGTTAAAAGATGGTTTTTCAAAGGAAGTTAGTGAGAAAGAGTTAAAGATTCAAAGTTTAAGTGAAGAGTGTATGCATAATAAGTACAGAATAACAGAACTAGAAAAGCTATTAAAAATGGCAGAGAATGAGCAGTTAGTAAGTAAGAACTACAGATCTCTAATAGAACAATATAAGAATAGATTACTGGTATTGGAGAATTCCGAAAAGAGTTACCAAGAACTTCAGGAGAAATGGAGTAACCAAGAAAGGCTTCTGAAACAACAGGCACAGAAACTGGAACAGGCTGAGGGTTGGCTAAAGAGAATGGTGGAGCTAGAACAGGAGAATTCAACTTTGAATCAGCAAATAAAACAATGGGAAACTATGGCATTTAGGTACACTCATAATTTGAAAGTTTTGAATAGGGAAAGTACAGGTGGTCAAATAAAGGATGAGTCGGATGATTTTGAAATGGGATCACAAAGTGATACTACTAATCGTAATATAGAGTATGATGCTGATACTGGTACCGGTACCGGTACTAATATAAATTCAGATCATAAAAATAGTAATCAAAAATCAGAGGAAAGGAAAGTAATATCTCCAACCAGTGTTTTAAGTGCAATATTTGAGTTCCAAAGACGTTACCAGGATGTTTTAGTTTCTAAAACTGTAATAGAGACATCTAAAGTAGAATTGGAAAACAAGGTCGATATGCTGGAGAGTAAATTACAGGTTTGTCAGAGAGAGATTAAGTATTACGAAGATGAGTTAAGCTCAAAATCTGAGGAGATTCAGAGAATATCAGAGGAGAATAAACGTTTAGAATGTGAGACTAAGGTTTTGAAAGAATGTCTGAGTAAGGAAAGTAAATCATCATTTATATATGGAGTAGCAGATATTGGACTAGAGGGAGAAGAAAAGGGAGAAACAGGAGAAGGAGAAGGAGAAGGAGTGAAGGAAGTTAATAAAGAAATAGTTAAAGCTTATCTTACAAAATATACTCAGAGAGAAATGGAAGGAAGTAAAGGAAAAGATGATATAGGAGAAAGTACTGGTATACAAGAGGAGAAAGGAAGAATAATGAAAATAGAGGCTCAAAGAAAGGACTTGGAAGAGAAGATGAAAATAATAACACATTTGGAGAGTGAGTTGAAGTTGAGGAATGAGGAGATCAAGACATACTGGAGCATAAGGGTAGCATATGATACATTAACCCAAGAAAGGGATTCTTTATTAGAGTCATCAAACAGCCTTCAGGAATACAATAAAGAATTAAAATCTCAATTAGTTTCTTTAAATGAGAAGCTTAAGATGTATGAGCTATCATCTAAGGTATCCAGAGATTCAAGCCAAAATAACATTCATTTTGGATCAGTGGAAGTAACTGGTGAAGATGCAATCAAAGTGGATGAACTTGGTGGTGATGAGAGTTATTCAGTTTTTAAAGATAAATACTATGAGGAGCAAAGACGAAACCAGACACTTAGTGAATATTATATTAAGGAAAGAAGTAATTTGGTGGATGCAATATCCAATATTTTGGGATGGAGGATAGAAATCATATATGTAGAAGGTGGATTGACAGCTTATAAACTTTCAAACATATTTTCAAATCATGGAGGAGAGTTAATATTTGTTATAAGGCCAGCTCCTGCTATTGGTGAAGGAGGTGGAACAGGTGGAGGAACAGTAAACCCAACAAATGCAGTAACCACAACATTTTTGTTAACAAATGAAAATATGGTTTCAGAGACGGAAATGGAGGAGCAGTTAACACTGGACTTTATAGGTTATTATGCAAATAAGTTTGAAGAGGATTCGAATTGGGCTTTACAACTAACAGCTACACAATCTTACCCAGCATTTATGGCATATACATGCTTGGAGGAGTTTCATAATACTAATATAGAGAGTATTGTTAATAACAGTAATTCTCAACAAGATTCAGTACCAGAAAAATCACCAGGTACAGTAGAACAGGGTAACTCTAATCAAGGGACTTTAGTATTTGAAGCTCCTTCAATGGTACCTTCTAAAAAGATTCCAGAAGTAACAGAGCAAGGTTTAATTAAGACAAAAAGATTGAGAGAAGACACTAGTTGGATTCACCCAAAAGAATGAATAATTAGATCTAATAAATGTAATGCTCAAAAATAAATACTTAAGTATAAAAAAATACATATAATATGTTCCAAGATGAGAGGATAGCATTCCAAATAATCTATGATAAGAATGAGAGTACTGGAAAGCAGTTCCTCCTTTTCCCCTTTTTCGGAGAAGAAGTATAAATCTTGAAATGTAATAATTAATATAGCATTCTTGGGTATACGCCAATAAGTACTTGGAAAAGATTTAATATTGGATGAATAATAGCATAACTAGAACCCATACAATATTTGAACAAAAGACGTGACAAATAGAATGCTGATCTCTTAAATATAAATGAGTACGGTTAATATAGAATATAGGCTTTGAAATAATATTAAATTCAATGTAAACGTGCAATAGAAGCAACTTTTCATGAGAAAATGATATATCAAAGATACATCTTTAAACTAAAAGTTACCAACGACCACGTTCAATAAAGTAAATAATTCAATAATGAACTATTTCCTATTTATATTGCAGTACTTAATACGAAATAACTTGTTATAAACACACAAACCATTAAGACAATGATTTATATGTTATATTAAAGAAATCTCGACTCAAAGCATGCTTAACATCATTCGGTTATATATATTATATAATCTAATTAATGTAAATCCTTTCCTTTTTTTTCTCAATTTACTATTTCAATAATAATAATTATTAATATTGTTATTTTTATTAATACTTGTTTTAATACTATTGTATACATTTTATATTTAATATCCATTTGTTTTCCTGTCTAAAATATTTAGGGGGTACCGGGGGGAGTGGCGCGCGCGCCAAAATATAGGGTTATTAATATGTAATTTTAGATGAATGAAGAATAATTCAATTAAAACAAATTAATATAAGGTTATAAAGATAAATAAATACACACACATTTTGATTTTTATTGTTGCTAAGATTCTTAATAATTAGTAATAAAAAAATGATAAATAAGTTTGGAATAGATTGAATGGTTACGAATAGTAAATAATATTCTTAGTAATCAAGGTGTATTAAGTTGAGAGAAAAGAAAAAATGATAAAAAAAGAAGAAAAAATACGTAAAGATGTTTTAAATAAGACATTATTAAATAATAATACAAGTACAAATATAATATTAACACCAGCATCAAAAAACCATAGAACCAATAGTAGTGGTAATGAAAATGAGCTTGTAATATGTAAAAAAAGCATCACGCCATTAATGCAATTAAAGGAGAAATTGAAAGAATTAAAAAATAAACCAAAAGAAGAAGCTTTTACAAGTTTAAAGTTAATTGAGAGAGATTTTAAATTGATTCAAGAATTATTCGTGGAACATGTAAAAAAGTTTTCATGCATTTATAACCAGGGACTAGGAGTGGAAGTGAGAACAGCAATGGGAGGAGCAACAACAGGAGTAGTAGCAACAACGGGAGCGGCAACAACAGGAGTAGCAGCAACAACAGGAGTAGCAACAACAGGAGTAGCAACAACAACGGGAGCAGCAACAACAGGAGTAGCAACAGTAGCAGTAACGGGAAATGCAACAAATGGAGTGTTGGCAAAAGAGTTAAGTGGAATTTGTGCCGCCCAAAGGCCAATAATGGGGCAAGAATTGGTCAAATCAGGACATGAGGATCTTATCGAACCTGGAAATTCAAATTGTCAAATACCCCACCAATCTTTAAACAATCATCCCACTTTGATGACAAGTACCTTTAATGGAGCTTCTAAAGCAATGAGTTCTCAGATTCCCATGTCACAATTACAACAACAACAGATTCTGTTACATTTGCAACATCAGAAACATCAAAGGGAGCTTGAGCAACAACAACAAAATTATCTACAGCACTTAATTAGTCATCAAATACAGTTAAAGAATAATGTGGCTTCATCTATACCCACTGTTACCACAAATAAAAACAATTCTTCTCAGTTAGGTTCAAATATGAACTCAAATATCCCAATTAGAAATATTGTCTCACACCCATATTACTATCATCAACAATCAACTACTAATAATTTCTCTTCAGCAAAAATGACAGCAGGTCAAAATCCCGAAGCCAGTCAACAATTCCTTTTGAACCAAGGAGTTGGGGGAGTTGATGTTAGAATGTCTCCTTTATCTTCAGACCAGATGAGAACAGGAGGAATAGCTAATGGAATAGTAATGACTTCATCTGCAGAACAGATGAAAGCAGAAGGAGTAACAAGTGGAGTTAGAATAACCCCTCCAAACACTGGGATTGGAGTGGCTTCTTTAAGCACAGGAACTGTAGTGGCTCCTCCAAACACTGGTACTGTAGTGGCTTCTCCAAACACTGGTACTGGAATGGCTCCTACAAACACTGGGATTAGAGTAAATCCTCCAAATACTGGGATTGGAATGGCTCCTACAAACACTGGAGTCAGAATGTCTCCTCCATCTACAGGACAGATGGGAATGGGAATTATTACTGGAGTTAGAGCAACCTCTCCAAGCACTGGAATTGGAGTAGCTCCTTTAAACACCGGAATTAGAGTAACTCCTCCAAATACTGGAGCTGGAATGGCTCCTCCAAACACAGGAACTGTAGTGGCTCCCACAAACACTGGAATCAGAATGTCTTCTCCATCTACAGGACAGATAGGAATGGGAATTGCCAGTGGAGTTAGAGTAAATCCTCCAAATACCGGAGCTGGAGTAACTCTTTCAAATGTTGGAATTGGAGTAGCTCCTTTAAACACTGGAATTAGAGTAAATCCTCCAAATACTGGAGCTGGAGTAACTCCTCCAAATACTGGAATTGGAGTAGCTCCTTTAAACACTGGAATTAGAGTAACTCCTCCAAATACCGGAGCTGTAGTGGCTCCTACAAACACTGGAGTCAGAATGTCTTCTCCATCTACAGGACAGATAGGAATGGGAATTATCACTGGAGTTAGAGTAAATCCTCCAAACACCGGTACTGGAGTTGCTACTACAAACACTGGATTTGAAGCACTCACCACAAACATCACTAATGTAACCAATCCTAATCTCAAAAACACAACAATTAGAGATCCTTTTTTACCTCAAACTTATAAAAAATGATATATCTATTGTTATTTATATTTATAAAATAGAAATAGAAAGAAACATTATAATAAAACCCTCTAAAATATATAATTAACTTATAAAACTTAAATCTATTACTTTAAATACTCCTCCATTTCATCAGCATCTACATATGTTATTGTATTTAGTAATCCTTTCTTACCATTAGATGATTTTAATTTCTTCATATTAAACTTTTTCTCTCCCTTTATTTTACTTAATGTACTTAGCCTCCTCTTAATTCCAGATTTACTATTATCCATTAATAAATCTAAGTCATCTTCACCCTCTTCATCTTCCCCATCCTCCTCATCCTCCTCATCTTCCTCATCCTCCTTATCCTCTTGATCGTAATTATCATCCAAATCATCCAGATCATCACCTAATTCATCAAAGTCATCCATATTTACCCCATCAAGTAAATCAATATCGTCATTATCCTCATCATTAACATCAAAGTCTACTTCAAAAGCATCTTCATCCTCCTCATCCTCACCTCCAGAATCTCTTCTACAATCTTTTACAGCAGAAAACTCATCAACCAAAGAATCAACAATTAAGTCTTCCTGACGATATTTATTATATTTACTGTTAGATTTAATCATTTTACCAGAAGTCTCATCATAATCTATTTCAAAATTATCAAATTCATCCTCTTCATTACCTTCTATATTACTTGCACCTTTATTTCCAATAGAATCTGAATTATTTAAATTATAAGATTCTATAGCTTTAACCATAGGATCCTGGAAATAAATCTTGTAAAAATCTAAATAACTTGGAATATGTTTATTATTCCATTTATTAAAGTTACTTATACGTTTAAATACACCCTCATTATTATCCTCACTCCTTTTTTCAATACTCTTTAATAATATTAAATTCAAATCTACAGGATTATAACTTAATATCTGCATGAATAATGATAGAGAACAAATATCAAAAATTTTTAAAATAGTATTATCTTTCTCTCCATCAATATTCATACTCTTAGCTTTTATTTGATTACTCAATTTAAAGTTTTCTAAAAATCTTGTTATACTTGAAATTATACTCTGGTACTCTTTCTTTTTGTGATCTTTATCCATAAATTTACCATCATCTTCACATAAAACTATACTCTTGTATACTAACTCAACAATTAATGGATGATAATAAGTCTTAAGTAACTCAAACTCCCAGAAATGAATACTCTCACTATTTGCATATTTTGGATCTCTTTTTGTAAAATCATATTTATCTTGTTTTGACACGTCACTTTTTTGCATGTAATTCACTATTTGATCACTCTTAATGTTATTATTATTATTATCATTATTTTCAATCATTTCATTTTCTTCTACTTGAATATCAACAAAATTCTCCTCTTCATCCTCATTCATAATTGCATCGTTACTTTTTAATATTAATTCCTTAACGGTATTGGATAATGATCTAATATTACTTGTCTCAAGATCATTTATTAAAAAGTCATCTTGAATATTTTTATGTTTCTTTTTACTTTGATTTCCAGTAGAATTAGAGTTAAATAGATTATAATTAATGACATTAACTATAATAACTAAGAAACAAGCCAACATTGATATATCATTATTATGTATTGAAATTTGTATGGATCTTTTTAATATAGATAAAGATACCTTATAATTTGTATTTTGATCATTAATTATTTGCCATATTAAAAATACTAGTAATTTTTTATTTTTGGATGTATATATTGGTTTATACAATAATTGTGAGTATAATAACCTATAGTAACGATCTGATAATATATTTAGTATCTTTGATATACGATATAATACATTAAGTATAACAATACGTATAGATCCACATTGTATATTATGGCATAAATAATATAATTTTGGAATATAATTTGTCTCGAATTCTTGTAATAGTTGATTTGATAATTGATCATTAACAATCTTGATTTGAGCTTCTGCATATGGTAATGATCTATTAATACAGTTTAAAGTTACTCTTAATAATCTATATAGTGGTTCTTTAACAATAGATACCTGATTTTTATTTTTTGTCTGAAAATCCCATGTTTTTGATTCAACAATAACTTTAAGAGATGAAAGACATAATCTAAGTATCTTAATAGGTGGTGGATGATTTGTAATGTTATTAATTTGATTAATATCCAAAGAAAAGTAATTATAGTTTTTACTCAATTTAATTTCAGAGATAAATAATATTAGACGGTATATATGACGGAAAATGACTTGGTTAATTGTATTAATCTTTGGATTTAAATTAAGTGATTTATGAAAAGAATCTAGATTTTTAGAAATATGGTCAGATAATATATTCAAAACCAGTGATAAAACTTGAGAATTTCTATGATTTTTAATTAATTCCCCAAGTAAAAATGTAGAGTGAGAAGCTACCTTATCTTCTTTATCTCCAAACTTGTGTACTAAAAAATTGACTAAAGAATATCTTTGCTCCATAATTGACGATAAGTGGTATATAACTGTAATAATTTTCTTTCTTACAGTCCATAAAGTATCATTTAGCATCTTTAATAATACATTAGTAAATGATAAATACCACTCTTTAAGAAAATTCTCAAAGTATATCTGTACAAATTCAAAAGTAGTTATTGTTATTTCATTTTGATCTTTTATTAATGGTATTAATTTTTCATGATCTTGAAGGTAAGAAAGTTCTCTAGATTTTGGAAATAAAGAACCTTCAATGAGAAGGTTTAAAATAGTATCAATCATCTTCAAAAATCCAGTTTTATTAGTTGCATTATTTAATATTCCCTGTAATACTTTCATTTCATTAATGTAAAGTATAGGATTTTGTTGAATTAATATAGTACATGATTCCGTTCTATCTTTTAAAGTAGCTTTCACATCCTGAGACATATTTCTGAGCCAAACAGTATCCTTGTCGGGAGTTATCTTCTTAAAAGTTTCCTCTCTTATTCTAATCAACATTTCACTTCCTAATATCATTAAATCACTTATTATTTTTTCTCTTAACTCCAATTTTGAAGTTGACAAACTCTCTGGTTTCAAATTCACTATTAATTTATTGAATTTATTCAATTTCATTCCTCCTTCCTGCCAATTCACGCATTCTGAGAATTCTCTAATCCAGGGATTTTTTATTAATTTACTTACTTCCTTTGGGTTATCCAACGTTGAATTTACTTGTAATACTTGAAATTTCCCAGTATTAAATCCACCAAATTTGTTTGAATAAGATGAAACATTCCCTGAGGCTTTGTATCTCATATTCCCCTTGAAATTCATTTTATTCTTATTATTTCCACTTCTTGCATTCATTATTTCTATAGTATTTAACTTCTCAAACTCTTCCTTTTTTTTAAATCCTGATAAATATACTAAAACTCTAGCTTAAATATATACATGAATACATATAAATATGCATTCATATATCTTATTTATTTTTATGTACTCCTTTCTTCCTCCTACCAATAATGGTTACTCTTGACATTTTACATCTTTTAATATTATCCGATACCCCGTTAGGCGCCACAAAATTGGCGCCTACTGAATAATGTAAAATGATCATGTAATAATATAGGCTATGAGAATAAATTGAAAAATATTGTTAAGCCAGTTTAAAAGGAAGCAATCCAACTGTGAATATTAAAACCGTATGAGAATATAAAATGAAATTTAGTTGAACATTAGGTCCAAGATATTATTCTGAAGCATTCAGATTTTGTTTCTTTAGATTACATTTTTTTTTACTTTAAGCCTTTAAAAAAAAAAAAATCTAGAGAAAATTATGAAATGATTAATTTAGTGGTTTTATGCAAAAGTAATCAATTTTGAATGATCTGATATGATGAAAAAATTTATAAATTCAATTAAAGAAGTAATCATTGGCATTTACTCATCATTTAGAAACTTTGTAGTACCATGTAAGTTTTTAAAAATCAAGACATATTTAAATTTTGCGATCTTTCGAGAATAAAAGAATTGTCTTGTATTTTTGTAATATTTGGATTTTAATTAATTACTTTTGTCTTTTTAGATGGATCATTTGGTAAATCTAGTGAAGCAAGAAAAGCTGAAAATTTTGCATTCTTTATTAAAATTATTGTTTGGTTCCCATTATATTTTATATGTGGATTATTATTTATTATATTTGCTCAAACAGGATGGTTTGTCTCTATGTTGGCTTCAACAGGTATCCAACCATATTTTGAGGCACCATCTATATTAATTTGTCCCTTAACTGTACAAGATAGTACCGGTGATAATACAATTCAAGAACAAAATGATGAAATACCGTTTCTAAATAATAGCCATTTTTATCTAGTATTAAGGAGTCAAGGTATTTTAGGATATAAAAAAGCTCCAGTTAGAAGGTGTGGAACAAGCTGTTTATGCTTCGACACTAGCCAAGGAGACTTTAATACTATAGATAACCAAACTCTGAACAAGCATCCTATTGAAAATACTTTTATTATGAAAACTGGCAAAACTAGAAAAAAATCATTACCAGATTTAACAGAACTAAACTTATCAGGAAGATTGGATGTTGATTATTTAGAGCTGTGGATATTTCATAACTACTTAGATCCAAATAAAAGAATAGTCAAAGTTGGTCTTTACGGGAATAGTATTCCTTTATTACATGATGATTTTCCAAAAACTGCAACTTGGCATATAATGAAACTTGGAGATGTTACTTTATTTCTTTTACGCCTAATAAGATTCAGATCAGAAGAATTTAGCTTGTATCAAATTTTGGATTTACTTTTATTCTTTCTTTCAAATAGGGTAAATAAGCATAATTCAAGCTTTTACATGTATAACATACATTCTGGTCACTTTATAAACCCTTCTTTAAGTAATGAGAATTTTGTTAATGCCATTAAAAGAATTAAATTAGCTACTAAAGAAGATATTAATATTGAAAATTCTAGTGATTTATCTGTACTACATCTTGAAGCTTCCAGTAAATTTATTAAAGAAGTTTATAAGATTGGTCAATCTATGTCTATTGCTGCATTTATTGGTTGCTTAGTTATTCTTATTGTTTTAGTAAATAATGTTGGAGTTTTTAAACTTTGCTTTAAAAGGAGAATCATTAATGAAGAAGATTCTCAAGAAGAAATGAAACCAAAATTGTGTGTAGCCGCTCCTGTGAAGGCAATTTCCTGCTATCTTCTTTCTGAAAACCATCAAGATAACCAGGAATGTAGAACTTCTACTTCTGATTACCAAGATGAACTTAAAATACCAATCAATGTTAAAAATACTAACACCTTAGACGAGGACAAACTCCTAGATCGTTACTAATTACTTAAAGTTTACTAATAAATAATTCAAGAAAAGAATATATTTTAACTTTCATCTAATGCAGCAAATCTATTTCTTGTTTCTATATTTGCATTACTACTTCCTCCTTTCTGGGAAAGCGCTTTCCCTTTCGAACCTGATGATACTCTGCTCTCAGATACACATCCACCGCCACCAATGCCACTATTTCCTCCCCTACTACTGTGACTGTTGCTGCCCCCCTCTCCACTTCCCTGATACCCTCCTCTTCCTCTCTTTGAATCTGTCCCATCTCTACTTCCACCTCCACGAGAAACATTTCCTCCACTTACAAAGTCCTTATTCATACCTCCATTCCCTTTTCCACCACCTCCACTATTTCCTCCTCCCCCCTTAGTCCTAAATTGACCATTTTCATTTCCTGATTGCTTAAACCTTCCTTTTTCTTTAGAGGCGCCAAAATTCCAGCGGCGGTTCGCGCCGGCGCCATGGCCTCTTTCGGATTCATACGCGCCGATATTTTTGTTAATTGCATTATTAGAAGTCTCATTTTGTATGCCAGAAGATGAGTGGGGTTGGTCAGAGAGGTTGTTAGATCTTGATTTGGAGGCGGGTTTGGTTTTATCCGAAAAGTAGTCTTTTTGAGTGGAACTTGTTTGTTTGGATCCAGAGAATGAAGTATTACTTGAAGAGCTAAGGTTGTTAGCTGAGGATTGATTTTTTGAGTTGGATTCGTTGGTTTTTGTAGAGTTCATTCTTCTAACAATGGTGAAATCTGGTGATGAGTCTCTGTTTGACATGTTTTGAGCTTTATTTCCTCTGTTGCTTCCAGATGTAAAGTTGTTATTGTTTTGATTATTGTTATTCTGGGAACTTCCACCAGAGTAACTATTACTACTACTGCTATTGTTATTGTTACCTCCACTTCTGGAGATATTATTGTTCCCACGATGGTTCGTTTTGTTATCATCCATTTTGTTTTTTTGGGAAACCACATTAACACGGATATTTCTTGATCCAATACACAATCCATCCAAATTATTTACAGAATTGGAGAGATCCTCAAAGTTTTCAAACTCAACAATGGCTACACCCTCATTATTGCCATTTCTCATAGGAAGTTTAATTTTGACATCCTCTATTTTGTTATTTTTGAAGAAATCCTGAATGTCACGCAACTGTAATGAGTAGTCCAAATTTGTAACCTTGGCTATAAAAGGTGCCTCTCTAGGTAAATTGACTACTTTCTTATTTTGTCTGCTAGATGTACCAGTTCCAGAATTATTACCATTATTATTATTGTTATATGAGTTACCTTGGCTATTACTATTACTACTAAATTTCTTTTTTGAATCTCCCTTATCCTTATCATTAGTACCATCAGCATTCAGTGATGTCGTTGCATTAGATTGTGATATAGATGTAGTAGTTGTTTGACTTGTTCTTTCTACTGGCAAAGACATATCTAAATCATCCTCCTCAGCCTCCACATCTGCCCAACGTGTTGTACGTGATCTACATAATTCATTCTCCATATGATTTGTTTTATTTATATTAAAATATTGCAAATTCTACTGAAATTGGCTTGTTCGTTCCACACTATATTGAAACGATTAATTTAATTCCTATATAAATTTTTAAATAATGAAAGTAACTAAATTCAGATTACTCTCTTTTATAAAGTTCTTTTTTCCCTTTTCAGTGTTCTCACAATAATTTTATTATATCCAAATGCTTCAATACGAGGCTAAAAATTGCTTTTTCCTATACTTCTTTTAGCCAGAATAAATCAATTCTTTGTATTAACATAAAGTTGGACTTCAAATACTATAATTGGTTAAAAACCTCAAACTCAGTTATATTTCCTATTCTATTAATCGGAGCCTAGATATATTTAATTGTTTATTCAATTATTAAAAACCTTTCTAGTTTGATTTCCTTATTTCTTCTACAATTCCGTATTATTTTTAATTGTTTTTTTTAACTTGATTTTTCTTTTTTTGTTATTAATTTATATTATTATTTTTTTAGGCGCGTCTCAGCCGATACCTTTTTTGGCGCCAGCCAGATATTTAATACTTTAGAAACCCATTTTTCTATAACCTTGCTGTTAATCATTATTTAGATATTTATTTGATTATTACGGTAAATTAATTGATTTAAAATGTGAGGAACTTAAATGTTGTAGTAATTATAATAAATCTCACAGAATTATAGTTAGAAATACATTAATAAATATATAGAAAATAGTGTTAAATTGCATGTGAAAAAAAAGTTGGTAATATTAGCAGTAAATATATCTACGAATTATAAAATGTTCTATGAACAACTTGTTAAAATGGCAAATATTATACATAATCAATATAATAGTATTAATAAGTGTGTAGTTTATATATATTGTTTCTAAGTAGAAGATGATAAATCTAGGTATATCAGAATAAGTGAAAAGAGCTTCACTTAGAAGTTCTTGAACTACTTTTGTTACTAGTTTTGGCTTTTGATATTGCTTTCTGAGTTTTGACAGAGCTCTTTGGCTTGTTGCTCAATTCAGAAGTTGAGATTTTATTGAGTTGTGGTGACTCTTTTTCAGATCTAGCTGACTTATTGTTAACTGAGCTTTGAGCATTGCTTTTTGGTCCATGGTTCTGTTGACTATTGCTTTTAATTTTGGTAATATTACTGGAAGAAGACGGGATAGTTATATCTGGCGTTTTTGAGTCATTTTGTTTATTTTTAGGATCTTTTTCGGGAACTGACAGATCTGGTAATACTGCTTGGTATTCTGGGCCAATCCTAATTTTAGAATTTGTCTGTTTCATCCATCTTGATTCGCCCATTCTTAGCTTATTTGGGAGGCAAATGCTCCGAATTACCAAAAGTAGCAAAAGAAAAAAGGTTTCAAGCTGATAATTATATATTGCATATATATATATATATATATATATATAAATATATATATATAATTTCTTACTTTAAACTATTAGACATAAATAACATAATATATTATATATATACTTATAATTTATTTACTTACATTTATCACCAGTTTATATATATACTGATAAATTAGCAATCATAAATATATTCAGTTTTGGCGCCAAAATTATGGTTCGAAAAAGGTCATGATTAAAAAAATAGTGAAAACACTGAAATAATGTTTTCAAAATCCTCATTACTAGCCATTACAACGCTGGTATTGAGTTATATATATTTGACTGGTGGTTTTGAGCCATGGGGAGCTCAGACTCCCTATCCATTTGAGTTGTTTAGGCCAGAATTTATAAGGCAAGTTCTTAAGGAGGAGTTACCACAAAGCACAAATGAAACTTTGCTAGAAAAGTATGTGGATCTTTGGACAGTATATCCCCACACATTGATAACATCAGAATTCCCCGATGTATTTCCAGCTGAATTATCACTAAAAATACATAATAAACTTATAGGAAAGTTATTTCTGAATGAGACAAAGTTTGAAGACTATGATAAGGATAAATGCTATGTATTAGTATTAAGTGGAGGCTCAAATAGAGGAGCATGGGAAGTTGCTGCTTTAAGAGGACTAGTAACGAGATATAGAGATGAAGGAAAAATCATTGATTGGGATGTAATTTCAGGTGTTAGTGTGGGAGCAATTGGAGCTTATAGTGTATTGTTTCAGAAATCTGTTTATGAATGGACGAATGAACTTTGGAACTATTGGTGGACAGCACAACAAGGTATACTTTCTGATTGTCAGGTACCCCTTAAAAAGAATATCGGTAATTGGATACAAATGTTACTAAAAAAAATGATTGATCCAGATGCAGTATTTCAACATTTATGTGGAATTGCAGCACCAAGAAAGATTCTTAAGAATAAATTTGGATTCAATAAGAGAAACAAGTCCAAGTCAGCTACAATAACAGCAACAAGAATAGAGGATGGATTAACAAAAACATGGTATGGTTGGAATAGTACCGATGAAGAACTTTTGGATGCAGTTTTTGCTAGTTTGGCTTACCCATTAGTATATAGGCCAACATATGTAGGAGGTAGTTATTATATGGATGGAGGTATTAGAGGAAATGCTAATTTGATTGATCCGATTAGACATTGTATGGAATTTAAGAATGTTACTATAGATAAAGTAGTTGTTGACTATATTGAGACACAACCAATAAAACCACGTTGGATATGGTTTCCATCAGAGATGAATATTCGTGATCATATTAATAGAGCTTTTGATATATTACATTTTAATGTTAGAGGGCTTTCAAAACTTAAAGAAGCCATTGAAACATTTCCAGAGGCAACTTTCAGACATTATTTAACTCCTACGACTTGGAGTGATTTCCAATTTTGGCCTACTTTGGCTTTAGATGTTACAGATAGGCCAAAAATGATACAAATGATGAAGATGGGTCTTTCTGCAGGGATGAAAGCTGGAACCATTAACCAGACACAGCTGCTTGAATATAACAGGACTACAATTAGAACTAAGTCGGTTGTTTCACTACCTTCTCTCAATATTACCACAAGTACTTGAAAAGATTACTTAGTATGAGATAAGCTTATAATAATTATACTATTAGTTAAATGGCTAAAGTTGTTATTTTTTCCCAACATTAACTACATGCTAATATATAAACTATTTGAATTTTATGGTAAAAGAATATTTGATCTTCTTTTATATAGATTCATTTCCATATAATAGGTAATATAAATCCTGGAAATAATTAAGGTATTATTATTAAATCTTCTCTTAATTAGAAATTAATTTCGTTATTTGTACTTGAATGACAATACTGGAAAACTCTATAAAAATCTTCAAAATCTAGAAATCCATCACCGTCTCTATCAATATGTTTAATCATTTGGTTAAGATCATCATCTGAAAATAAAGTATCTCCGGACTCACTTGGATTTCTTATACTTAAAGAAAGGGATTCTCTGGAAATTTGTGAAACAAGAGTTTTTAAGCTTCTTATTCCAACTTTTCCGTTATTACCAATATCAAATAGAGAAAAGACCCTTTTAACATATTCGATAGAGACTTCTTGTGAAGGATCTGAGGTACCATAGAAGGCTCCAACCCCAAATTGATTTTGACTTGTCATCAAATATCCCAAAATTTGACAAAACTCTTCAAAATTCACTCCTCTCTCACCCTCCAGGTCCTTACCTATACTTGATGAGTATTCATTCATATGAGAAGATCCCATAGAATTGCCCAAAGCTTTATTTGAAAGGGAACTCATACCTAAATAACTGCTACCAAAACATCCAGTAAAAACTAATTCTATATCTTTCTTTCCCACATCAAACCCTAAAGCTCTTAAAGCAGCCTTAAGCTCTCTTCTATCCACAAGACCATTTCTGTCAGTATCAAATACCTCAAAAACAGAGCGAGCATCCTCAATCTGTTCCTTATTTAATTCTCCAGAGTTCATAATTTTCTCAAAAATGCAGTATTGAATTAGAAAACTTTACCCTAATTATAGAGAAGTCTGAAGTTCACAATTAGAATAAATTGTGAATTTATTCACAAATATTTTACACCTTCTTTTCACAATTTCTCCCAAGCTTGTCTAGATGTAGCTTTATTTATAGATCTAACACTTGGATAACTATAAGATTCAAATTTAACCCGTGTTTATTTTATTCCTAGTAATTATCAAACAGAAAGCAAAATAAGGTATAATTGACTCCAAGGAATACATGCGTATATATTATTTACCTTGGGACCTTATTAATTTATATGTTCAGTAATTCAATTATGATAACTAGATATGTATCTACAGGATCTTATTCCAAGAATACAGCCTTGATGTGATTCAAATCCTGGTATATTAATACAATGATCTAATGAATATTCGTTTAATCTTGGCAAAATATATACATATATATGTATATATATAAATAATTTTTTTTCTAACAAAACGATGATTTTTTAAATTACGTGGAAAGGTACCGGATTCATGTTTTGGCGCGCTCTTGTAAATTTGTGTTCCCCACTTTCCCGGAGAAAAAAGAAAGAGGAAGAAAAAAGGGGAGCGAAAAGAGAATAAATAAAAAGTATTAAAAAATTCGGATATATATATTTATATATATATTGGAAGACAAACTCCAAAAACAATCGATAACCAATAATGGCAGAAGTTATTGGAACTTTTGATACTGGCCACACTGGTCCGGTACACGACACACAATTGGATTATTATGGCCGTAGATTGGCAACAGCATCATCAGATCACACAATAAGAATATTTGATGTCTCTACGGATCAACCAACTTTCTTGGCAGAGTTAAGAGGCCACGAGGGGCCGGTTTGGCAGGTTTGCTGGGCTCACCCCACATTTGGAAGTGTATTAGCTTCTTGTTCATATGATAAAAAGGTTTTAGTTTGGAAGGAAACTCAAAGATCAAGATGGGAAATTGTATACTCATGTGATGACTTTTCATCTTCAATTAATGGTGTATGTTGGTGTCCATGGGATTTTGGGCTCCAATTTGCCTGTGCTGTATCGGATGGTTCAATAGCGGTCTGCTCATATAGTCCAGAAACAAGGAACTGGACTAAGAAACAGGTATTTGGTCATCCAAATGGAGCAAACTCTGTGTCTTGGGCTCCAGCAATAAACTCTGTTGGAAGCTCAGCTGTTAATTCATCTTCCCAGCCTGTTAGACTTGTTTCTGGAGGATGTGACAACCAAATTCGTATTTGGAAGCAAGATCCTCAAACAAAAGAGCTTTCTGAAATGAGCCAAACCCTGGATGTTGCTCACTCTGAGTGGGTGAGAGATGTTGCTTGGAGGCCATCAGTAGATCTCCTTGCTGAGACTATTGCTTCTTGTGGAGATGATAAGATTGTGGTCATTTGGACTCAGGATGCTGATGGACAAGGTTGGCACAGTAGCCAAGTACTCAACTTTAACGAGCCAGTTTGGAGGGTTTCTTGGAGTGTTACTGGAACTGTTTTGGCGGCTTCCAGTGGAGAAGATGTTGTTACTCTCTTCAGAGAGAACACCGAAGGTAAATGGGAGGTTCTCACAAATATCTCAGGAAACGAGCAACATCAACAGCAGCAACAACAGCACCCACAGATTGGCTCTGAACCCAGTGATGGCTTTCCCCCTGGTCTGAATGTCCAATCCTCAGTCCCGGAGCCCTCCCACCAAGAGCAGGGAGGATCCAGTTCCGGATTTAGCGCCCAGAATCCAAGTCAGTTCCACAATAGAAGCGGAGACCCCTCTCCTCCACTTCTCTCTGCACATAATCAGCATCGCTTTAATCAGTCCTTCTCTCCCTCTAAGAATAACATCCATCCCCAGCAGTCCCCTCTCCCTCCAATGGCAGCTCCCCCGATGGCAGCTCCCCCGATGGCAGCTCCTCCTGTGGCAGCTCCTCCTGTGGCAACTCCTCCTGTGGCAACTCCTCCAATGGCTGCTCCTCCAATGGCTGCTCCTCCAATGGCTGCTCCTCCAATGGCTGCTCCTCCAATGGCTGCCCCTTCAATGGCTGCTCCTCCAATGGCAACTCCTCCAATGGCTGCTCCTCCAATGGCTGCTCCTCCAATGGCTGCTCCCCAAGTGGCGGCTTCTCCAACAACATCTTCTTCCACCTCAATGGCACCCCCTATGGCTCCTTCAGCGGTGACTACAGCTCCCCCAACAATGTCTCCCCTCTCGCAGGTGACTAATTCTCAGTTTGTTTCAAGTCCACCTCCAAAAACCCAACAGGGACCCTTTCCGCAAGCACCCAGACCAACCTCATCTTACATGACAGGCGGAGAGACCATTCCTACCCCAGGGTTGCCAAAGGCAGAGATTTCCCTTCCGCCGCCACCATCATCATCATCTTCTATCTCGGGCTCTATCCCACCAATGATGGGAGGAACAACTGCACCAACGCCTTCTACAAACTTAAATACCGCTTCTCCTTTTGGGAATTCTTTTGGAGCTGCACCTCCACCCCCGCCTCCACCTCCTCCTCCTGGTATAAGAAGGTATCCTGGAATACAGTAGTAATGTAAATAAGTGGACATTTAAACAAAAATTTATCATACTGGATTAAAAGATTACTTAAAGTCTGAAATACTATTGTTTTAATGCTACTACAGCATTAATAGTCATGGTAAAGACGCTGGACCAAAGTAAAAGATGACTCTATTCACTTTCAGGCTAATTTACTATAATTCTACTAGCAAAAGACTGAAAATATTTCCAGCCTAAAATTAAAATAAAAAAATTTCACACCTTATTTCCTCTGATTACTTTTGTATTATATTCATTCCTCACAACTTCATGCATAAGTTTGTGCATCGTACATTGTAGATACATTCACACATCTACATATTCCTGTATAATCCAAGTAACTCCAATATTTATCTTTTGGCATTTTGAAATTAATATATTTACATTTGTGTATAAAAACAAGTGAAAATAACAATAAAAATTAAACAAAATGAAAAAAATGATAGAAATCTACTCTGAGTTATCATTAATTATATATTTAATTTATCTTCCCTCTCATATCCCCCTTCTCATGTTTCCCTCCTTATAACTTGGAGCATTTTTGTGTATTTATTTTATTTATTTGCCACATTAATGCATGCATGCATAAGTTTGGCTGTGAGGCAGAGGCGGCATGGCAAGATAACATTCAAATAAAATATTTTAGTTACATATAAACATAACTACGAATAGCTAAGCAGATAACATCATTGTATAATTATTATTAACAATAAAATAAAAGAGAAAGTATTGCAGGAACAAAAACTAGTTACTAATCAATTGAAAAATACAAATGTTTTTTTTCAGAATAATATGTATGTAATTTTAAAATTGAAAGAGAAAAATCAATACATATGGTTAAACAATTTTTAAAACAAAATATATAATTTCAATTTCCCGCCAAATTGAGCTTGTGGATACATGTAATGAATGTGTGAAAAATTAATTACTTGCATGTAGATTAAATAAGATATTAAAAGAAAACAAGAAATAGTTATTTAAAAACCTTTTAAAACAAAATATAATTTCAAGCTGTCTAAATCCTTTTACTAGAATAATTTAGTTGTACCAATTTCTTTTTAGAGTCACATTCTGGAAAATCCTCAAGATTATAATACTTGGGAGAAACCTCAAGTAACCATTCTCCTCTAATCTTAGTTACTGTTCTGATAAAATTTCTAGAAGTAAGAACAAACTCATTATATAACACCCATTCAGGTTTTGATCCTAATACACAACTTGGATGAAGATGTACCACTTGATTATCTCTTACTGTAGTATAATGGCCTGCCCTATGTAAGCAGGCAACTTGCATAAAGAAACCTTGGGTAATTGCTTTTCTAATAGAAATATTCAGCTTTGATTCAGAAATTTCCCCATCATCAGAGCCAACATTATCATTAGTGTTAAGTATGTGTTTTTGATATGTTCTTTCAAGCTGTTTTCTAACATTTTCTGCAGAAACCAATGCTCTATAATTCAAAAAGTTCTCCTTTGCAAATTTCTTTGCTTTATTCTCATCTTCATATAGAACCTCCCTAAAAGATTCAAAAGCATATAATAACGTTAAGTGGTCCCCATCCGGGTCAATAAAACTGGATTTTGCATAATCTGCCTCTTTAGATTGATCTCTTGGTCTTAAGAATATATTTGGTACAGTTAATAAGCTTGTTAAAGATAGTATGTGAGAGGCACATCCTAATTCTGATGATTTGATTAGCATTCTAGCTAACTGGGGATCAATTGGAAATTCTGTCATAAGCTTTCCCATTTTAGTTAGTTCTCCTTCGTCATCCATTGCTTCTAAAAAATATAACTGTTCAAGAGCTCTCATTAAAGTTTCAGGAGCTGGAGGATCCATGAAATCAAAATGAACCAAATCATTAATACCCAAACTTTTTAATGTTAAAACAACATTACTAAGATTACTTCTCAATATTTCGGGGTGTGTTTGATCTACCAATTCTGATTCAAAAGCTTCTTTTGTGTATAATCTAAAACACTTACCCTCTCTAGTACGCCCAGCTCTACCCATTCTTTGTTTGGCTGAAGCCTTGGATATTGGTGAAACAAGCAGAGATTCTACTCTTGTGCGAGGATTATACACCTTTTGTTTTGAAAAACCTGGATCTATTACATATACTACTCCATCAATTGTAACACTAGTCTCTGCTATATTAGTACTAATTACTACCTTACGTCCTGCAGGCCCACCTGGATACTTTGGTCCTGGAGCCTTATCAAATATTTTTTGTTGCTTATTTGGAGGTAGTGTTGAATATAATGGAATTATTACTAATTCACCAAACTGATGTTCTAAAGGAGAAGACAAAAATTCTAGACGCTGTTTTGCCTGTTCTATTTCCTCTTCTCCTGTTAAAAATAATAAGATATCTCCAGGAGATTCATTTTCGTGTATATAAAGTACTTTTTGTATAGATGCTTCCAAATAATCTTTTTCTGCCTTTGTGTTATATATTAATTCAACAGGAAACATTCTTCCTGGGATTGAAAAAACTGGTGAATTATTACCAAAGTAACTCTGAAATTTAGTTGACTCTAATGTTGCACTCATTACTACTAATCTCAACGGATTTTTAGATTCAAAACTTCTTCTTAATAGTATTTCTTTTAATGATCCCATCAAAATATCTGTTGAAATAGTTCTTTCATGTGCTTCATCAATTATAATTACTCCATATTGGGATAAATCATTGTCATACATTGCTTCTCTGAGTAACATTCCATCTGTTACATACTTAAGTTTAGTGTTTTCATTACTCTTATCTTCAAATCTTATAGTATAACCAACAACATCACCTAAACAAACATCCATTTCTTCTGAGACTCTCTGGGCCACACTAATTGCTGCAACTCTACGTGGTTGGGTACATGCAATCTTTAAATCCCCTCCTAACCCAGATTCTAATATAAACTGTGGACATTGTGTTGTTTTTCCACTACCAGTGTCTCCAACTAATATTACAACTTGATTCTTTTTAACTAACTTACAAAAAGTCTTTCTTTCTGGCCAAGCTGGAAGGGATTTTCTAAACTTTCTTAAATCATAGTATCTACTTGAATATGGCTTACCATTGTTCCAGGGATTTGTTTGTTTATTATCTTTATTATTTGTTATTATTGAATTATCGTCTACTGTTATTTCTGTTTCTTCTACCTTTATTCTCTTTCTTCCACTACCCATTTCTACCTGAAAATTGGTCTTTTTTTTCTATTTTATCCTTTTCTCCTTATTTTTTGCCAAATAATAGCTATATTTCTAGTATTTCATATACAAAAAATTCAAGCTCAAATAAATCAAAATCGTTTAAAAAAACTTTCAGAACTGTTAAAGAGGAAACTAAGAATAAGAGAATAGAAACTAAAAATCTTCTTTATCAAAGTCTTCTTTCTAGCTCTATTTTCTCTTTATCTATTTCTCTACTGTATATATAATATATGTATATATATATATATATATATTATATATAAACAATTTTTCAAAAAAGCCCGCCAAAAGTGTGTTGTCAAAAAAAGATTATTAAAATGTTGAAAATGAAAACAAAATAAAGGAATAAAAAAAGTAGAGATGAAAAAAATATAAAGAGTATAGAAATTTAATATTTGAATTAAAGCAATATGCTTAGTGGTATTAAGTAAGTAATATGAGCAATCCTTTAATAATATTTCCAACATCAAAATCTAAAATAATCAGTAAGTATACAAAACTTGAAATTGAAGCTTTGCAATTTGCAAGCTTAGTATGGGTGATAATCTTGTAAAATTTGTCTCAGCTTATTTCTTAATCTCTCTCCATGATTAATATTTTATTCTGATGATAATCTGAGTATTTATGTGTGAAATAATACTTATTCATCCAATAGGCTATTTTTCTATATTACAGCTCCATTTTTTTCCTCTTTCTCTTCCCCCCTTTCCTTATTCCTCACATTTTCTCTACCTCTTTCTTTCTATAAACACACATTTAAATATAAAATGTGAGTTGATTTTAAGTAGTCTTAAATTATAGGACCAGTCCTAAGTTTGTGAATTAGTCTCTCAGTCTCAGCAATCTCATCCTCCAATCTGTAATTATAGTAAGTTTGTTTAAGAGCAGAAACGTAGCTGGTAGAATCAACTTCTTCATTTTCAACATTTTTGATAATATAACTAATCCATGGGATTAAGAAAATAGTAATAGCAGCCGCAGTCACAGAAATGTAAAACCCTGAATTCAATGTAGAAGAATCAAAGAAAAGAGAAGAAAGACGATTAGTTTTGATGGCATTACCAAAACCATTAAACTCAGCATGAAAACCTCCAATTGAAGTATAAAGGAATAATGAAAGTAAAGAAACAGCTGATGCTAATAATAACTGAGTAAGTACAATCGATCTAATCTTCTTATTTGATCCTCTAAAATATAAAATTATTAACCAAATAGGAGCTGAAACCAATAATGCAATAATTATTATTATAGATGAAATCATTGCTGCTGAAGCTGTATATAAGTTTGAAAATGTTGTGCAATTAGACTCCTCGGAAGTTAATCCATATCCTCGTAAACAAAGAAACCTCATAACTTCTCCTATAGAATTACCATCTATATTTGAAATAACCCACCTACAAAAATCAAAGTTCAATCTGCCATTTAACATTGTAGGATTACAATCTGAGGATGCCCAAATATTCCATAAAGATATATCCATTGAAAGATAATTACCTATTGGAAAGGAAACTATTAAATAATGATACGATCTTGAAAAAAGTGCCAACATCCACCAGATTCCTGCAACTAACATACTAAAAGCTGCTGTAAACACTCTTAAACGGTTATATCTATTTTTTTCATTCATATTTACATTAATTTTCACAAATCATATCAATAATATATCCTTTATATTAATTTTATTATTCAATTTATTTAGTTATTTCTGTATTTAACTCTAATTTTATTAATTATCTCTTTTATTTTTATTCAAGAAAATACATTCTTCTTCTTGTTTATTATTTTTAAATGTTCTCTATTTCAACTTTCTCTCAACGTATTTCCACTATTATCCTTTCACAATCTTTTTTTTCTTTTTTATTCCATGTTATTTTTGCATAGACAAGACGTGCGCCGGTACTTCTTTTGGCGGCAAAATGCACCCAGTTAAAAAATTATTAAAAAAACAAAAGTTAAAGAGTTGTGGGAGAAAAACTTATATTAAATATTTGTGTTAATATTATCATTTGTTTCTTTTAATTTTTCCAAATATTTTCATTGCAAAGTAATTTACTTATTTCCTCTTTGAAACGTGTATTACTAGCTTTAGGAAAAGGAATTAGGTATGACGAGTTGGTATGTTGATTTTCAGGAGGCTTATTTGAATATGTAATAGTTGTAATAGTTTTTATCTTTAGAATAAAAATCAAAAATTATTATTTAAGAATGGTTGGAATATTTGTGATTGTGTTATAAGAGAATGCATCGGATAGAGATGGAAAATAACAAAGATTAAAGAAGGAAATTTAAGTTAAATAGTACGAAGAACAAAAAAAAAAAATACAACTTACTGTACTTCTTAAATCATTCATATTATTAATAGCAATAAGATGTTTATCATTGTGAAGTTGGGTTGCTAGCTCAACTTGATGATTATCCATAAGAGATTCATTAATTACAACTATCATTTTCCTCTAATTTAAGTTAATCAAAATTAATAATTTAGAAAAAATTGTATTATAACAATTTATTCTTTTCTTTTAGCTTTCATTAGCTAAATAAACGTGGATTACCAATATAATCCAAAAAAAAAGTAAAACTTACGTTATTTCTTAAAGAATTTAATATGGTTCCAGCTCCTGCATGACCTATTATAAGATCGTAATCTGAATATATAATCTCTTTCATATAAGGAGTGGCTTTAATTTCAAGGATTTTATCATATTCTTTACTTTCATTACAATTATTACTATGTCTAACTTTTCTTTGTTTTGGAACATATTCACCACTAAAATAATTTATAATTTATTTTGATTATTACGTAATATACACGTGTTAAATGAAATTTTAAATTACCTTCCATATTGAATAAATAAATTTCTGTAACCACATTCTAAGAGTTGGTCATGAAATTCTACTTTATCGACTTGTTGTATTAGTAAATCAAATTGAGTGGTACCAACTGTCACAAGTACAGACATACTAATTTCACTTATAATTAGTAATACGTGTTTTGGCTTTATTTATTTAAATAATTTTGCTGAAATATTTACTGTGATCTGTTTACTCAGCTATTTATTTTTTTAAAAATTGGGAATAAAATAATTAAAGGGTACCGGAATTATATTAATTTACATATATTTTTGTTATACCGGTATACTATAAAACCAAATAAAATATATAAAAATTATTTTCTTAAAAATTCAATGGCTTTTTGTTCAACTATTACTGTATAGATAAAAGTGCAAATATCACAGCTATATATATATATATATATATATATAATACATATATATATATATATATAATATATTTATTTGTTTGTTTATTCATATACATGTTATAAATAGAATCTATATGAAATCTAACAAAAGTCTTTCCCTTGTAGACTACTCATCATCTAGCCAAAGTGAGGATGATGAAAAAAGTACTGTAAAACAATGTAAAAAACCAAATACGGAAGTCAAAAACAAATCAGACTCACAAAATCTCAAAGATTTCAATGCTAATACCAGAACTGAACAAGATATCCACCAAATAAGATCCAAACTAATAATTGAGAAAGAACATGAGGATAGTGATGAAGAAGATGGAATCAATAGCCTCTCCAATATTATGAACCTGCGTAAAAAAATGGAAAGTATAATAGGAGATTCAGTTATTGAGTATCCAGTAAAACACTATGTACAGTTCAGAAAAAATGAAGATATCCCAAATCAAGATTTAGAAGAAAACTGTAAAATAAAACCAGTAACGACTATATCTGTCTCTAATAAAGGTAATCGGATGATTTGTGGTGTGATTAATGGAGAAATTGAAATTTATGATTTCAGTAATTTATATGAAAATGATATGAACCCAAATAAAGTTATTTGTCCATTAGAAAATCATTCAATACAGAAAGTTGAATTCAATGAAAATGGGAACCTTTTTCTTGCAGCTTGTGGTGATTCTGTATGTAGAATCTTTCAAAGTAATGGTGAATTTATTACAGGTACCGTACAAGGTGATCCATATGTTAAGTCTGTTAAATCAAATCCTGGACATACACATATGATTCTAAACTGTAAATGGGACCCTGGAAATGCTAACCGTTTCTTAACTTGTTCAATTGATAATACAATCCGTCTTTTTGATCTTAATAGTGACCCATTTGGAGTTGATAGATATATTCCAAGTACATTTGTTATGAAATGCTTAGATAAGAGAAATTTAAACATATCTTCCATTCAAGCAAATTCTTTGTGTATTTCTTCTTTTGGAGAAAAAGTTGCAGTTTCTTGTACTGATGGATCTATTCAAATTTTTTCAAGAAATAGTAATTCATACTCGGAAACTCCTTCCATTATTATTAGGGATGCACATAAATTTGACAAAAATGCAAACATTAAGAGCATATCTGATATCACTTTTGTCAAATATAACCTGAACCAAGATACTTACTTAGCAAGTAGAGGAATTATTGACAAATCTGTAAAGATTTGGGATATCAGAAAGACCAATATTGCTTTGAAAACAATTAATAACCTTCCAAGTGATGGAAATGAAAATTCGAGACTTGTACTTTCAAAATGTGGAACAAATATTGTTACATCTTCAACTTTGATTAAAGATGAGATAAGTAATGTTAAAAACAGCTTCAACGGTAAAAATATCAGTAATCATGCAAAAAGTTCCTTGGTTTCATTTCAAATAGATTCTCTAATAAATTCAGCTGAAAGTAATTTTCATAAATTAATTACTCTTAATAATAAGGTCATTTCAACATTTGAATGGTCTCATGAAATTAATCAAATTTTTGTTGCTCTCAATAACTCAAGTATTATTGCTTATTATGATGATCAACTTGAAAATAATCCAAGTAATAATGGAATTCTATCTGCTTTTGGAAAGAAAAGAAAATACCAATTCCAAGGATTTTCCAATGCATCTTTGGAAACTTATAATATTGAAGAACTTCCAGATGGTTTTAAGGAGACTAAGAGTGGGGAAATTAAATATGTTGGGTCAAGCTTAAAGAAGAAATCCAAATTGTATGCTCCAAAGCATCCCAACTTATAATAATTATATCCACAATGATTTGAATTAAAGTGGAATACATATAGAATATATTCATTTGTACTACCTTTTATTCATCTTCTCCAAATAATTCATCTAATACCTTGTCAATCCTACCAAAATCTTCATTTTCTTTACTAAATAAACACTCATCTCCTACACTAAGCATCTTCTTCTCAAGGTTTTCCCAGTCATATCTCCACTTTTTGTCATTTTCATCAATTATGTATTTAGTGATTCCATCTTCAACTTCATTTTCAATTTGATCTTCAATTCCATCCTCAACTTGATCTTCAATTTCATCTTCAATTTCATATTCAATTCTATCAGAGTCCACCACCTCATCTTCATTCTTTTCATCCATAAAGACTTTGACTTTCCTTCTTTTATTGCTTTGATTCATTGATTTTATATTTTCTTTATTAACTTTAATTTTCTTTCCTATTACTTTCTCTGTAAATATTTTTAATTCAGCCATTTCCAAACCAATAAGCTTAAATAACAACTCTCTAAGCTCCTTTATTCTGTCATAAGTGTAAGAGAGAATACAATTTCGAATAGACCAATTGCAATTATTGTCTTTTTGGCCTTTTAAAGATTCCATGATCTGATTAATATACTCTTCAACATTAATTAAATCTTCTTTTTCTATTTGAACTATATATTTGTCATCATCATCATAATCATTCTGGTCTTGCTGTTGAATTAAATATTTATCCAAAACAGCTATAATCCGATTTGGAATCTTCAAATCTTGAGTATTTCTTCTGAAATTATAAATCCCCAAACAAAGTTTTGAAATAGTCTTTTTTGAAAAAGTATTATTCCTATTCAAGTCCTTACTTATATTAGCCTTTATATCAGCCATTTCAATCACCAACTCTCTGAATAACTTACTTCTCTCTTTAAACTCAGTAAGAGTAATCCTCTCATAATCAAGAACCCAAACTTTAATAGAAGAGTCATTCAAACAATCATTCCCAATTAAATGATCATCTAATTCATCATCAAATAAACTAACTTGGTTATTATTTCCTCTTTCAGATAAATCAAGATGATCTTTTGTTATTCCTCTGTCTAAATGAACCAAAAAGTCAGTATCATTAGTAATTCTTGACTTTTTAAAACCTAGCAAATGTAGTAATTTTGACATGGTGAATGATTCGTAAATCTTCTCAAATTGCTTTCTTATACCTAAACTATTTAGCCTTAGTTGAGATAAACACAAACATATATTATCCAATTCCATTCTTTCCCAATTATTTGCATGATTGTTTTTCTCTATAATTACTTTTAATTCACTTGAAATTAAATGTAATAAACCATTTTCAACAGGAACTTGTTGATCAATTAAATGGGAAATTTCTCCTGATAATTCAGAATCTTCAATAAAATCCTGTATTGTATTCTTCAAAATCTTAATTGAATAATTTATATTTTTAATCTCAGACTGGCAATTATTTGAAACAAAGTTACTGATACTATTCATCATTTCTGTTAACTCAAATATATCTTTTTCTATATAATCCCTGAACAAATTAATAGTGCCATTATACTCTTCTATACTTAATTCTTTTGGAACTACCCACAAATTCTCATCTTTTCCTGGTTTCTTTAATCCAAGAGAAGACATGATCAACTTATAATTTTGATCATCCAATAAAGAAGTTGGTAAACTTGAAGGAATTTCTATGGGGATTTCCTCAAATTGATTATCACCAAAAATTTCCTTTGTTGATAAAGATTCTTGCAATAAATCAAGTAACTCCTTTAATACTATACTTGAATCAAAGGTGAGTCCTTCCTCAATAATATCTTCTGGGCAAGCATTACTAAGTCCAAGAATTCCAGATATCAAATCAACATTAATTATTGTCCGGGTTCGATTCTCCTCTTCATCTTGGTCTTTTAGATCATCTTGAATTAATATCTTTCCTAACTCACGTAATCTTTTCTTAACAGATCTTTCAGTTTTTACATCCGTTAATAAGCTTGCAATAATTGAAATACATTTAGGATTTTCTTCAAACTGAGTATATAGTGCAAGTAATTCTTCATCATCTTCTTTGCTCCAATTTGATACAGCTTGTTTTTCTTTGTTAATTTTATTCTTAACAAAGCTTTTAGCTTCAAATACGTCCTCATTTCCTGTTGTTTCCATTCTCTCAACAATAGCAGCATCTATCCCTTGTTCATAATTAGTAAAAATGGACTTGAGCCTTTCAGGATCTGCTAGTCCAAGTCCCCTTGCAGAGTTCTTTGAAAATAACAACTCCATAAAAACAAACTGATTAACTTTAGCTATTTCCCAAAATTGGTGTATTACATGTCTTGACAATAGGACAATATCTTGTGCTCCTTTATCAGATTTAGAAGAATTGAGAAAACTTTTATCACTCAATATCTGAGTGAAAGTTATGAAATATGATAATTGAAAGAATAAGCCACAGAATAACTGCATAAAAGGCTCTTGTTGACCATCTTCTCTTAAAATAGATACTTCACCTTGAGGACGAGTTGTAATTATTTTTCTAGCAAGCCTTGCAGTGTGCCAATTAATATTTGAATGATTGGTTGAGTAATTATTAACTATAAGCATTAAATTTGAAACCACTCTTCCATCACAATAATCACTCATCATCTCATCTAAACTCATCAACTTAGTTTTTTCTGTATAGTAGTTTTCATTAAATCCAGAAAGATTTTCATCCAGGTTATAATCTTCCTCATCATTATAATCTTTAATATCTGTTGGTTTATCCCTTCTTCTCCTCCTAGTACTTACTAAAGTTTCCCCACCAAGCTTACTGAATAACTTGATCAGTCTATTTGATACCTCAATAGAATACAAGAATAATTCTGGATGATGAGAAGTTTTTGTGTAGTGCTTTAATATCCAAGATAAACAATTCATTATATCCAGTCTAATTATAAATGCAATCAAAGATATGCCCAGATCTCGGATAGCTTCTTCTTCAGAATTGGATACTAAATGTATAATTTTCAATTGCTCATTTAAACAACGAATAGCTATCCTAGCAACTTTGTGAGATTTATTCTTTAATAGCCTCTCTCTAGCATGTAGCTTTATCGTAGAGTATATGAAATCGATTGCCATATTTTCCTTTGTGTCCAAAAGGTATTTTGTTTCCATCAACAACCTAGTTAACTCTTCTTTGATTAACTGTTTATCTTTTTCATTTTTTGTAACTTCAAAGAAAACTGTCCTTTTATAAGCAAGTACCCAAGTCATTAAACTGATTAATCTGGAAATATCCCATAATGTATGCTTTTCACTACCACTTCTAAGTATAATAAATATCTTTTCAATTAATGCAGGAAGCTTTAACTTGAAAAAATTCTCCAAAAATTCCCCTAATATCTGCACAGTCTCATCATAACTTTGTGATCTATTACCATCAAAATTTGCCATTGTTCCTTCTATTGTTGGATAACCATACATCTCAAGACAATGAAGAGTTCCTCCAGCCGATTGCATTGCTCCTATAAATATATCTATATACTCATATATTTCATCTATATCAAAATCATATCTATATTTACTCACCCTCTGTGAAGAAACACGTTTTGAATTAACTACTTGGCCAGTAGTTCCGCCATTGTTTTCTTTGATCCTTCTTCTGGCTAATTCTGGGTTAAATCTTGAGTGCCTATTCATCAATGAGTTGGAGGTAAAACCACTTGAACTACTTTTTTTTATTAACTTCATCTTTTCAACCAAAGAATTCTTTAATATTTCATTTTCTGTTAGATTTCTCTTAATCCCAAAAAGTTCATTAACAAAATCAATGGGTTGAATATTACATATTAAACCATAAATATACTCTAATATTCTCCAAGGAGCAACAACATCAGAATCATCGATAACATATTCTCCTTTAAGATCGTTCAATAAGCTTTCACTATCATCTTGAATAATTTCAAGTATTCCACTCTGAACCAAATTACTAACTAAGAGCAAATGTACTGACCTTACTCCAAAATTAGCTAAAGACTCGGTAACTACTTGATCCTGAATCTTTAAAGTTTGTATCAATAACCCTTTAATCATCCCAATTCTGTTCTTATATTGTTTAAGCCTCCTTTCAGCTTTTTCATTAATCATAATGATTTCATCTCTTAAATTACGGATCATCTCAAGCCTTTCTAACCTTTGCATTTTATGCCGATCATTTTCATCTGTTTCGTCCTGCTCATCGACCAAATCCTTAGATTCATGCTCGTGGCCTTTTTGGGTGACTTCTTCTCCCTGTTCTTTATCTTGATCCTTCAAAAAGGCTATCTGTTCTTCTCTATTCCTAAGGTCTTCATTGTCTTCTTTCAAAAAACCATGGTTTTGAATAACTTCCTTAAGCTTCCTATACAATATTACAATTTCTTTCCAAAATGAAATTGAGCATAATGAAAACTTTACTTTTTGCATATTCTTCAAATATGCCTTACATTTCATTGACTTTGAATGAAAAGATCTCCAACTTTCATCAGGAGCAACTGTTAACCAAAATAAAACTTGAATTATCAAACTTTGTATTTCAATATTGTTAGTTGATATATTCCATAGTGGCATTAATTTTGTATTTACTACATTCCATTCACATAGCATTGTTATTGCATATCTCTCAGAATCTGCTCCTCCTTCAATCTCTCTTTTTATCAGCTTTATTATATCCCTCAAATCATCAATAGCGTCAACACCAACTACCCATGTTTGGTTTGGCTTACTATTTTTTTCTGCTTTAGTTATACTCTTCCTTCCTTCAAAATTTAATTCATTTTGAGCATTACATTCATTTACTTTAACAATATCAATAGACTCATCAGCTAAAGGCTCTATCAAAGAATTAATATAATGAAGTAATTCAACTCCTATGGACTCCTTGTCTTTAATATAAGTTTCTTCCATGCTATTCTTATTTCCCAATTATCAATTTTTTTCTTATCTTATTATTTAAATTATATTCTTGTTCTTAGTCTTAAACTAAAACTGATTATTTTGAACTTTCTAAAATTAATTATTAATTTAATTTAACACTTTTATATTAACTTGATTTAGCACTAATATTGAGAATAAATAGAAGAAACCTTACTTATCCAATAACCAACAAAAACCCAAGTTATTAAGCAATCAACCATCAATTAGTGAGCAATCTCCATGAATCCAATCCTTTCTTCTTTATTTAAATTGTCTTTTGTTAAACTATAAATTACCTTTTTTTGTACTCATTAACACATTTCTTTTTACTCTGCCCCACATTTTACCGCCAAAAATGCAAATATTACTCTGTAATCACAATTGCATGCATTCATGTAATTAACAAAAAACATATACCGGCGTGAAAGTCAAATTATTAATGTATTATTTATGTGGACAATCAAAATAAGCTGATTAGGTCTAAAAAAAAAGCAAGAGATGGAAAGTAAATAAATTTTGGAGATTTTTTACTGTAAAAAAAAAATAATAAATATATCATTATTAAAGTAAATAAAGAAAGATATTTAATAAGTCAAAGAAAAAGAAAGTATGAATATTCCTCAAGAATTTCAGGGAAATGGAATGATTGCTTAAGGAGCTAAAGCAATCCATCGTCAACACTATTGACAGCTGCTTCAATTTCTTCTTGTGAAAGTCTTCTTGCCTCTTCATCATCGTTATTTTCTTTATTAACAGGCATATTCTGCGGATATTCCATAGCTTTGATAGCATTACTTCTAAGGAGAAGACTAAAAGCAATACGAGAATGGAGGTTATTGAGCATTGACTCAGAACCATAGGTTTCACATTTCTGTTGGCTCTCTACGCATTTAATATTGTCATTAATCTTTGCATCAACAACCTTATCAAAAATTGCTTTAGAAACTACTCCCTCAACATCATGAGAATTGTCCCAACCAAAATGTTCAGCAATATCATCCAGATATATTCGGTTGTAAGATGAGCATATAGTCTTAAGTCCAGACCTAATAACATTATGTGCTAGCCTTTTAATCAATGAAAGTGTTCCGTCACGTTCATAAATTTGGCCTTGTTTCTGAAGATTCAAATCAAATTCTTTCATATCACCAGATCTTACTGCTTTTACAAGCTCAAAATATGGTGCTAATCCTTTTCTCAAATCAGTTGAATTAAAAATGGAGCGATCTGGGATTTCTCCCATGAGCATTTGAACCACAATCGCAAACTTCTGAGCTGAAAGAGCAAAATTAAGTGAACCTCTTCCTTTAGTTTGAGGAGTTTTTCTAAGTGACTGCGTAAAACTATTAAAAGCCATTTGATATTCAAGTTGAGCAGAGTAAATTCTACCAGAGTAATATAAATATCTTGCTTGTTGTATTCCAGATGAAAGATTTTCTGGATAAACCATCTTCTCTAATGCTTTTAATCCCAAATCATATCTTTTAGTCAACACATAGTTTCTAAGGATCAAGTTAATACATGCAGCCTGAGTCATACTATTGTGATTTAACACAGCATTTCTGTAACACTCTAGGATTTCATTCTTAATATTTGTAAATTCACCACAAATTTCGTGGATTCTTGAATAAAAATATATAACCTTTGAAACTATTTGATCCATTGTCTGGCTTGTGCTTCTTTTACAATATTCAAACAAAATCTTAGAAAATTCTAAGCATTCCCGGAAATTACTTCTCTTTAATTCCAAGGACTTTTCTTTTTTTTCTATATAATTTTCTGCCCTAACACTATACATTCTTATAAGAACTAAAAGCCCCAAAAGTGTAATACATTCCTTTAAACATGGCTTCATTGAATTCCAATCCATCTTTTCTATCATATTAATTGTCTTCTTATTTTCAGATTCAACATTTTCTGGTTCGTCTTTCATTTCCACATCATTCTCACACATTAAAAACTCTAAATCTAAATTCAATCTTAGTGATTTCAACATTAGAATATTCGATTCTTCTGGCTCTTGGGTCATTATCATCTTCTCAAGGCCACTTAAAACTTCCAACATATATTTCCTCTTTAAATTACTCCTACTCAAACTGCATAATCTCAAAGCACGCCCAATTAATCTTTGATCTGCCGACTCCACACCTCTTTTAATCAAATCCATTGAAGATATTAACTCAAGAACAAACTTATCCACAGAAACAGTACTGGCCACATCCTGCTTGGCTGTAGCCTCCTGAGTGTTCTCCACATTGGTTTCTTTATTTTCTTTTCCCATATTTACCCTCGCCTTCCTACCAATCACAAATAATAATTAATAAATAAAATATTGTTCTATTAAAATTAAACTTTTCGAATATTTCCTTATCCTCCAAAGGCTATATACGGCTTTATATTCTCTATATTTTCTCTAAAGTTACCCACAAAATCTCCTGATTATTTTTTTATCTGCTGTAATAAAATAACTTTAAGAGGGGTATTTTTTAATCTTATTACACTCCATTTTGGCGCCAAAAATTCTCAATATTTGATTTACTAATAATACATGCTAAAACATTTCTAAGTAAACCACAAATAAATATTTTTTACAAATTTTTTTTTTCTTCAATTCCTGCTGAATCTCAAAATTTCGGATATATATTTTCTAGAAACTAACACTTAAATCACTTCTATATTTTTTTTATTGTTTACATAACTTAGTAGTTAATTAACAGGTAGAAAAGTAAGGCTGGAAGGGTATTAAAAAAAAATCACTTCAATGAGATATTTGTTTGGTTTAAAACTATTCAAAAGAGGTTTTTTTAGAACAAAAAAAATACAAATACTAGAGAAAGTGTGTTTGAATAGTCCAATGGGAAGCTGAACTATGAATAATACTGAGACAATAAGGTAAATATTGATTTCAATAAAACAAAAGGAAGCAGAAGAGGCGTAGATTCTAATTATAAACATTCAAAGAATTAACGTAATCCACTTTTTTTCCTTTTAAGTCTCAATTAAGATACATAGAAACTAAACACCAAAAAAAAAACATCATCTTACATTAAAAGTGATTAAATAACCCCCATGTAAGGGATATAATCCAAATCTAATTGCTAATTCCTGATATATCTATACATATATGTCAAAATTTTAAAACCTTTATTAATCAAATATAATTATAAAAAGTTAGGTGTAAACCATGCGATTCTACCCTCATCCAAATCAACTTTACATATACTGTATATACAATAACATCATCATTAGCTTTGTTTCATTGTTAGAAGTCTCTATTTTTTCTCCATTTCTCAATTTCTCTTTTCTATTCTTCTAATCAACTCATTTTCCTCCTCAAAAACTCAAAGTAGACTCTATACAATAAACATTTTAGACCAGTAAACCGTACTTTAACGAAGACCTAACATCATTACAGACCCGAAGCTTAATTCAGAATCCAACCCAATATAAAATCTTAATTTACTTATATTTGTGGAATCCTATTGCTTCTGCTCTTTCACGGAAGCATTGTCTGCAAATGTTCAGTGAATACTTTCTAATTAAACCATGATGATTGTAACAGACACGGCAACATCTGCTACCTTGACCGTAAGTTTTTGGATGAGAATTGTAAACCTTGCTGTAGCCCATTCTTAATTTTATTTGTGTTTTGTTTTAATTAATTAAAACTCCTGTGACATTTGCTCTTTTTTTTCAAAATATACACCTTTTACTATAACCGCCTCTTTTTTTCTTTATTTATATTATACTTTTTCCTTTTAAACTATATTTACATTATTTATTATTATTATTTTTTTTTAATTATTTAATTTTGACTTAATTCCGTCTCAAACTCATGTCTCCAATGTTCCCGCCCAAATTTCTATACCGGCATTATATTATTATGTAACAAATAACATGTAATAGAAAAAAGTTTAATTTTTTTCAAAATTCTTATGCATTTCTTTCGAAATAATAATAATAAATA